>NW_027016977.1:300000-487192 GCF_036013445.1 Caloenas nicobarica
GGCTCTGCTGGGCTCTGTCGGGCTCTGTCGGGCTCTGTCGGGCTCTACTGGGCCCTGTCGGGCTCTGTCGGGCTCTGTCGGGCCCTGTCGGGCTCTGTCGGGCTCTGTCGGGCCCTGTCGGGCTCTGTCGGGCTCTGTCGGGCTCTGTCGGGCTCTACTGGGCCCTGTCGGGCTCTGTCGGGCTCTGTCGGGCCCTGTCGGGCTCTGTCGGGATCTACTGGGCCCTGCCGGGCCCTGTCGGGCCCTGTCGGGCTCTGTCGGGCTCTGTCGGGCTCTGTCGGGCCCTGTCGGTCTCTGTCGGGCTCTGTCGGGCTCTGTCGGGCTCTGTCGGGCTCTGACGGGTTCTGTCGGGCTCTGTCGGGCTCTCTCGGGCTCTACTGGGCCCTGTCGGGCCCTGTCGGGCTCTGTCGGGCTCTGTCGGGCTCTGTCGGGCTCTACTGGGCCCTGTCGGGCCCTGTCGGGCTCTGTCGGGCTCTGTCGGGTTCTGTCGGGCCCTGTCGGGCTCTGTCGGGCTCTGTCGGGCTCTACTGGGCCCTGTCGGGCCCTGTCGGGCTCTGTCGGGCTCTGTCGGGCTCTGTCGGACCCTGTCGGGCTCTGTCGGGCCCTGTCGCGCCCTGTCGGGCTCTGTCGGGCTCTGTCGGGCTCTGTCGGGCCCTGTCGGGCTCTGTCGGGCCCTGTAGGGCCCTGTCGGGCTCTGTCGGGCTCTGTCGGGCTCTACTGGGCCCTGTCGGGCTCTGTCGGGCTCTGTCGGGCTCTGTCGGGCCCTGTCGGGCTCTGTCGGGCTCTGTCGGGCTCCGTCGGGCTCTGTCGGGCTCTACTGGGCTCTGTCGGGCTCTGTCGGGCTCTGTCGGGCTCTACTGGGCTCTGTCGGGCTCTGTCGGGCTCTGTCGGGCTCTGTCGGGCTCTACTGGGGCCTGTCGGGCTCTGTCGGGCCCTGTCGGGCTCTGTCGGGCCCTGTCGGGCCCTGTCGGGCTCTGTCGGGCCCTGTCGGGCTCTGTCAGGCTCTGTCGGGCTCTGTCGGGCTCTACTGGGCTCTGTCGGGCTCTGTCGGGCTCTGTCGGGCTCTACTGGGCCCTGTCGGGCTCTGTCGGGCTCTGTCGGGCCCTGTCGGGCTCTGTCGGGCTCTGTCGGGCCCTGTCGGGCCCTGTCGGGCTCTGTCGGGCTCTGTCGGGCCCTGTCGGGCTCTGTCGGGCTCTGTCGGGCTCTGTCGGGCTCTACTGGGCCCTGTCGGGCTCTGTCGGGCTCTGTCGGGCCCTGTCGGGCTCTGTCGGGCTCTACTGGGCCCTGTCGGGCCCTGCCGGGCTCTGTTTGGCTCTGTCGGGCTCTGTCGGGCCCTGTCGGGCGCTGTCGGGCTCTGTCGGGCTCTGTCGGGCTCTACTGGGCCCTGTCGGGCTCTGTCGGGCTCTGTCGGGCTCTGTCGGGCCCTGTCGGGCTCTGTCGGGCTCTGTCGGGCTCTGTCGGGCTCTACTGGGCCCTGTCGGGTTCTGTCGGGCTCTGTCGGGCTCTACTGGGCCCTGTCGGGCTCTGTCGGGCTCTGTCAGGCCCTGTCGGGCTCTGTCGGGCTCTGTCGGGCCCTCTCGGCTCTGTCGGGCTCTACTGGGCCCTGTCGGGCTCTGTCGGGCTCTGTCGGGCTCTGTCGGGCCCTGTCGGGCTCTGTCGGGCTCGGTCGGGCTCTGTCGGGCTCTACTGGGCCCTGTCGGACTCTGTCGGGATCTGTCGGGCTCTGTCGGGCTCTGTCGGGCTCTGACGGGTTCTGTCGGGCTCTGTCGGGCTCTGTCGGGCTCTACTGGGCCCTGTCGGGCTCTGTCGGGCTCTGTCGGGCTCTGTCGGGCCCTGTCGGGCTCTGTCGGGCTCTGTCGGGCTCTACTGGGCCCTGTCGGGCCCTGTCGGGCTCTGTCGGGCTCTGTCGGGCTCTGTCGGGCTCTACTGGGCTCTGTCGGGCCCTGTCGGGCCCTGTCGGGCCCTGTCGGGCTCTGTCGGGCTCTGTCGGGCCCTGTCGGGCTCTGTCGGGCTCTGTCGGGCTCTGTCGGGCCCTGTCGGGCTCTGTCGGGCTCTGTCGGGCCCTGTAGGGCCCTGTCGGGCTCTGTCGGGCTCTGTCGGGCTCTGTCGGGCTCTGTCGGGCTCTACTGGGCCCTGTCGGGCTCTGTCGGGCTCTGTCGGGCTCTGACGGGTTCTGTCGGGCTCTGTCGGGCTCTCTCGGGCTCTACTGGGCCCTGTCGGGCCCTGTCGGGCTCTGTCGGGCTCTGTCGGGCTCTGTCGGGCTCTACTGGGCCCTGTCGGGCCCTGTCGGGCTCTGTCGGGCTCTGTCGGGTTCTGTCGGGCCCTGTCGGGCTCTGTCGGGCTCTGTCGGGCTCTACTGGGCCCTGTCGGGCCCTGTCGGGCTCTGTCGGGCTCTGTCGGGCTCTGTCGGGCCCTGTCGGGCTCTGTCGGGCCCTGTCGCGCCCTGTCGGGCTCTGTCGGGCTCTGTCGGGCTCTGTCGGGCCCTGTCGGGCTCTGTCGGGCCCTGTAGGGCCCTGTCGGGCTCTGTCGGGCTCTGTCGGGCTCTACTGGGCCCTGTCGGGCTCTGTCGGGCTCTGTCGGGCTCTGTCGGGCCCTGTCGGGCTCTGTCGGGCTCTGTCGGGCTCCGTCGGGCTCTCTCGGGCTCTACTGGGCTCTGTCGGGCTCTGTCGGGCTCTGTCGGGCTCTACTGGGCTCTGTCGGGCTCTGTCGGGCTCTGTCGGGCTCTGTCGGGCTCTACTGGGGCCTGTCGGGCTCTGTCGGGCCCTGTCGGGCTCTGTCGGGCCCTGTCGGGCCCTGTCGGGCTCTGTGGGCCCTGTCGGGCTCTGTCGGGCTCTGTCGGGCTCTGTCGGGCTCTACTGGGCTCTGTCGGGCTCTGTCGGGCTCTGTCGGGCTCTACTGGGCCCTGTCGGGCTCTGTCGGGCTCTGTCGGGCCCTGTCGGGCTCTGTCGGGCTCTGTCGGGCCCTGTCGGGCCCTGTCGGGCTCTGTCGGGCTCTGTCGGGCCCTGTCGGGCTCTGTCGGGCTCTGTCGGGCTCTGTCGGGCTCTACTGGGCCCTGTCGGGCTCTGTCGGGCTCTGTCGGGCCCTGTCGGGCTCTGTCGGGCTCTACTGGGCCCTGTCGGGCCCTGCCGGGCTCTGTTTGGCTCTGTCGGGCTCTGTCGGGCCCTGTCGGGCGCTGTCGGGCTCTGTCGGGCTCTGTCGGGCTCTACTGGGCCCTGTCGGGCTCTGTCGGGCTCTGTCGGGCTCTGTCGGGCCCTGTCGGGCTCTGTCGGGCTCTGTCGGGCTCTACTGGGCCCTGTCGGGTTCTGTCGGGCTCTGTCGGGCTCTACTGGGCCCTGTCGGGCTCTGTCGGGCTCTGTCAGGCCCTGTCGGGCTCTGTCGGGCTCTGTCGGGCCCTCTCGGCTCTGTCGGGCTCTACTGGGCCCTGTCGGGCTCTGTCGGGCTCTGTCGGGCTCTGTCGGGCCCTGTCGGGCTCTGTCGGGCTCGGTCGGGCTCTGTCGGGCTCTACTGGGCCCTGTCGGACTCTGTCGGGATCTGTCGGGCTCTGTCGGGCTCTGTCGGGCTCTGACGGGTTCTGTCGGGCTCTGTCGGGCTCTGTCGGGCTCTACTGGGCCCTGTCGGGCTCTGTCGGGCTCTGTCGGGCTCTGTCGGGCCCTGTCGGGCTCTGTCGGGCTCTGTCGGGCTCTACTGGGCCCTGTCGGGCCCTGTCGGGCTCTGTCGGGCTCTGTCGGGCTCTGTCGGGCTCTACTGGGCTCTGTCGGGCCCTGTCGGGCCCTGTCGGGCCCTGTCGGGCTCTGTCGGGCTCTGTCGGGCCCTGTCGGGCTCTGTCGGGCTCTGTCGGGCTCTGTCGGGCCCTGTCGGGCTCTGTCGGGCTCTGTCGGGCCCTGTAGGGCCCTGTCGGGCTCTGTCGGGCTCTGTCGGGCTCTGTCGGGCTCTACTGGGCTCTGTCGGGCTCTGTCGGGCTCTGTCGGGCTCTGTCGGGCTCTACTGGGCCCTGTCGGGCTCTGTCAGGCTCTGTCGGGCCCTGTCGGGCTCTGTCGGGCTCTGTCGGGCTCTGTCGGGCTCTACTGGGCTCTGTTGGGCTCTACTGGGCTCTACTGGGCCCTGTCGGGCTCTGTCGGGCTCTGTCGGGCTCTGTCGGGCTCTACTGGGCTCTGTCGGGCTCTACTGGGCTCTGTCGGGCTCTGTCGGGCTCTGTCGGGCTCTACTGGGCCCTGTCGGGCCCTGTCGGGCTCTGTCGGGCTCTGTCGGGCTCTGTCGGGCTCAACTGGTCTCTGTCGGGCTCTGTCGGGTTCTGTCGGGCTCTGTCGGGCTCTGTCGGGCTCTGTCGGGCTCTACTGGGCTCTACTGGGCTCTGTCGGGCTCTGTCGGGTTCTGTCGGGCTCTGTCGGGCTCTGTCGGGCTCTGTCGGGCCCTGTCGGGCTCTGTCGGGCTCTGTCGGGCTCTGTCGGGCTCTACTGGGCTCTGTCGGGCTCTGTCGGGCTCTGTCGGGCTCTACTGGGCCCTGTCGGGCCCTGTTGGGCTCTGTCGGGCTCTGTCGGGCTCTGTCGGGCTCAACTGGTCTCTGTCGGGCTCTGTCGGGTTCTGTCGGGCTCTGTCGGGCTCTGTCGGGCTCTGTCGGGCTCTACTGGGCTCTACTGGGCTCTGTCGGGCTCTGTCGGTCTCTACTGGGCCCTGTCGGGCTCTGTCGGGCTCTGTCGGGCCCTGTCAGGCTCTGTCGGGCTCTGTCGGGCTCTGTCGGGTTCTGTCGGGATCTGTCGGGCTCTGTCGGGCTCTGTCGGGCTCTTCTGGGCCCTGTCGGGCCCTGTCGGGCTCTGTCGGGCTCTGTCGGGCTCTGTCGGGCTCTACTGGGCCCTGTCGGGCCCTGTCGGGCCCTGTCGGGCTCTGTCGGGCTCTGTCGGGCTCTGTCGGGCTCTACTGGACTCTGTCGGGCTCTGTCGGGCCCTGTCGGGCTCTGTTTGGCTCTGTCGGGCTCTGTCGGGCCCTGTCGGGCTCTATCGGGCTCTGTCGGGCTCTACTGGGCCCTGTCGGGCTCTGTCGGGCTCTACTGGGCTCTGTCGGGCTCTGTCGGGCTCTACTGGACTCTGTCGGGCTCTGTCGGGCTCTGTCGGGCTCTGTCGGGCTCTGTCGGGCTCTACTGGGCTCTGTCCGGCCCTGTCGGGCCCTGTCGGGCCCTGTCGGGCTCTGTCGGGCTCTGTCGGGCCCTGTCGGGCTCTGTCGGGCTCTGTCGGGCCCTGTCGGGCTCTGTCGGGCTCTGTCGGGCCCTGTCGGGCTCTGTCGGGCTCTGTCGGGCCCTGTCGGGCCCTGTCGGGCTCTGTCGGGCTCTGTCGGGCTCTGTCGGGCTCTACTGGGCTCTGTCGGGCTCTGTCGGGCTCTGTCGGGCTCTGTCGGGCTCTACTGGGCCCTGTCGGGCTCTGTCAGGCTCTGTCGGGCCCTGTCGGGCTCTGTCGGGCTCTGTCGGGCTCTGTCGGGCCCTGTCGGGCTCTGTCGGGCCCTGTCGGGCCCTGTCGGGCTCTGTCGGGCCCTGTCGGGCTCTACTGGGCCCTGTCGGGCCCTGTCGGGCTCTGTCGGGCTCTGTCGGGCTCTGTCGGGCCCTGTCGGGCTCTGTCGGGCTCTGTCGGACCCTGTCGGGCTCTGTCGGGATCTGTCGGGCTCTGTCGGGCTCTACTGGGCCCTGTCGGGCTCTTTCGGGCTCTGTCGGGCTCTGTCGGGCTCTGTCGGGCTCTACTGGGCCCTGTCAGGCTCTGTCGGGCTCTGTCGCGCCCTGTCGGTCCCTGTCGGGCTCTGTCAGGCTCTGTCGGGCTCTGTCGGGCTCTACTGGGCCCTGTCGGGCCCTGTCGGGCCCTGTCGGGCTCTACTGGGCTCTACTCGGCTCTGTCGGGCTCTGTCGGGCTCTACTGGGCCCTGTCGGGCCCTGTCGGGCTCTGTCGGGCCCTGTCGGGCTCTGTCGGGCTCTGTCGGGCCCTGTCGGGCTCTGTCGGGCTCTGTCGGGCTCTGTCGGGCTCTACTGGGCTCTACTGGGCTCTGTCGGGCTCTGTCGGGCTCTACTGGGCCCTGTCGGGCCCTGTCGGGCCCTGTCGGGCTCTGTCGGGCTCTACTGGGCTCTGTCGGGCTCTACTGGGCTCTGTCGGGCTCTGTCGGGCTCTGTCGGGCTCTACTGGGCCCTGTCGGGCCCTGTCGGGCTCTGTCGGGCTCTGTCGGGCTCTGTCGGGCTCAACTGGTCTCTGTCGGGCTCTGTCGGGTTCTGTCGGGCTCTGTCGGGCTCTGTCGGGCTCTGTCGGGCTCTACTGGGCTCTACTGGGCTCTGTCGGGCTCTGTCGGGTTCTGTCGGGCTCTGTCGGGCTCTGTCGGGCTCTGTCGGGCCCTGTCGGGCTCTGTCGGGCTCTGTCGGGCTCTGTCGGGCTCTACTGGGCTCTGTCGGGCTCTGTCGGGCTCTGTCGGGCTCTACTGGGCCCTGTCGGGCCCTGTTGGGCTCTGTCGGGCTCTGTCGGGCTCTGTCGGGCTCAACTGGTCTCTGTCGGGCTCTGTCGGGTTCTGTCGGGCTCTGTCGGGCTCTCTCGGGCTCTGTCGGGCTCTACTGGGCTCTACTGGGCTCTGTCGGGCTCTGTCGGTCTCTACTGGGCCCTGTCGGGCTCTGTCGGGCTCTGTCGGGCCCTGTCAGGCTCTGTCGGGCTCTGTCGGGCTCTGTCGGGTTCTGTCGGGATCTGTCGGGCTCTGTCGGGCTCTGTCGGGCTCTTCTGGGCCCTGTCGGGCCCTGTCGGGCTCTGTCGGGCTCTGTCGGGCTCTGTCGGGCTCTACTGGGCCCTGTCGGGCCCTGTCGGGCCCTGTCGGGCTCTGTCGGGCTCTGTCGGGCTCTGTCGGGCTCTACTGGACTCTGTCGGTCTCTGTCGGGCCCTGTCGGGCTCTGTTTGGCTCTGTCGGGCTCTGTCGGGCCCTGTCGGGCTCTATCGGGCTCTGTCGGGCTCTACTGGGCCCTGTCGGGCTCTGTCGGGCTCTACTGGGCTCTGTCGGGCTCTGTCGGGCTCTACTGGACTCTGTCGGGCTCTGTCGGGCTCTGTCGGGCTCTGTCGGGCTCTGTCGGGCTCTACTGGGCTCTGTCCGGCCCTGTCGGGCCCTGTCGGGCCCTGTCGGGCTCTGTCGGGCTCTGTCGGGCCCTGTCGGGCTCTGTCGGGCTCTGTCGGGCCCTGTCGGGCTCTGTCGGGCTCTGTCGGGCCCTGTCGGGCTCTGTCGGGCTCTGTCGGGCCCTGTCGGGCCCTGTCGGGCTCTGTCGGGCTCTGTCGGGCTCTGTCGGGCTCTACTGGGCTCTGTCGGGCTCTGTCGGGCTCTGTCGGGCTCTGTCGGGCTCTACTGGGCCCTGTCGGGCTCTGTCAGGCTCTGTCGGGCCCTGTCGGGCTCTGTCGGGCTCTGTCGGGCTCTGTCGGGCCCTGTCGGGCTCTGTCGGGCCCTGTCGGGCCCTGTCGGGCTCTGTCGGTCTCTGTCGGGCTCTACTGGGCCCTGTCGGGCCCTGTCGGGCTCTGTCGGGCTCTGTCGGGCTCTGTCGGGCCCTGTCGGGCTCTGTCGGGCTCTGTCGGGCCCTGTCGGGCTCTGTCGGGATCTGTCGGGCTCTGTCGGGCTCTACTGGGCCCTGTCGGGCTCTTTCGGGCTCTGTCGGGCTCTGTCGGGCTCTGTCGGGCTCTACTGGGCCCTGTCAGGCTCTGTCGGGCTCTGTCGCGCCCTGTCGGTTCCTGTCGGGCTCTGTCAGGCTCTGTCGGGCTCTGTCGGGCTCTACTGGGCCCTGTCGGGCCCTGTCGGGCCCTGTCGGGCTCTACTGGGCTCTACTCGGCTCTGTCGGGCTCTGTCGGGCTCTACTGGGCCCTGTCGGGCCCTGTCGGGCTCTGTCGGGCCCTGTCGGGCTCTGTCGGGCTCTGTCGGGCCCTGTCGGGCTCTGTCGGGCTCTGTCGGGCTCTGTCGGGCTCTACTGGGCTCTACTGGGCTCTGTCGGGCTCTGTCGGGCTCTACTGGGCCCTGTCGGGCCCTGTCGGGCCCTGTCGGGCTCTGTCGGGCTCTACTGGGCTCTGTCGGGCTCTGTCGGGCTCTGTCGGGTTCTGTCGGGCTCTACTGGGCTCTGTCGGGCTCTGTCGGGCTCTGTCGGGCTCTGTCGGGCTCTACTGGGCCCTGTCGGGCTCTGTCGGGCTCTGTCGGGCCCTGTCGGGCTCTGTCGGGCTCTGTCGGGCTCTGTCGGGCTCTACTGGGCCCTGTCGGGCTCTGTCGGGCTCTGTCGGGCTCTGTCGGGCCCTGTCGGGCTCTGTCCGGCTCTACTGGGCCCTGTCGGGCCCTGTCGGGCTCTGTCGGGCTCTGTCGGGCTCTGTCGGGCTCTACTGGGCCCTGTCGGGCTCTGTCGGGTTCTGTCGGGCCCTGTCGGGCTCTGTCGGGCTCTGTCGGGCTCTACTGGGCCTTGTCGGTTTCTGTCGGGCTCTGTCGGGCTCTGTCGGGCTCTACTGGGCCCTGTCGGGCCCTGTCGGGCTCTGTCGGGCTCTGTCGGGCTCTGTCGGGCCATGTCGGGCTCTGTCGGGCTCTATTGAGATCTGTCGGGCTCTGTCGGGCCCTGTCGGGCTCTGTCGGGATCTACTGGGCCCTGCCGGGCCCTGTCGGGCCCTGTCGGGCTCTGTCGGGCTCTGTCGGGCTCTGTCGGGCCCTGTCGGTCTCTGTCGGGCTCTGTCGGGCTCTGTCGGGCTCTACTGGGCCCTGTCGGGCTCTGTCGGGCTCTGTCGGGCTCTGTCGGGCTCTGACGGGTTCTGTCGGGCTCTGTCTGGCTCTCTCGGGCTCTACTGGGCCCTGTCGGGCCCTGTCGGGCCCTGTCGGGCTCTGTCGGGCTCTGTCGGGCTCTGTCGGGCTCTACTGGGCCCTGTCGGGCCCTGTCGGGCTCTGTCGGGCTCTGTCGGGTTCTGTCGGGCCCTGTCGGGCTCTGTCGGGCTCTGTCGGGCTCTACTGGGCCCTGTCGGGCCCTGTCGGGCTCTGTCGGGCTCTGTCGGGCTCTGTCGGGCCCTGTCGGGCTCTGTCGGGCCCTGTCGCGCCCTGTCGGGCTCTGTCGGGTTCTGTCGGGCTCTGTCGGGCCCTGTCGGGCTCTGTCGGGCCCTGTAGGGCCCTGTCGGGCTCTGTCGGGCTCTGTCGGGCTCTACTGGGCCCTGTCGGGCTCTGTTGGGCTCTGTCGGGCTCTGTCGGGCCCTGTCGGGCTCTGTCGGGCTCTGTCGGGCTCCGTCGGGCTCTGTCGGGCTCTACTGGGCCCTGTCGGGCTCTGTCGGGCCCTGTAGGGCCCTGTTGGGCTCTGTCGGGCTCTGTCGGGCTCTACTGGGCCCTGTCGGGCTCTGTCGGGCTCTGTCGGGCTCTGTCGGGCTCTGTTGGGCTCTGTCGGGCTCTGTCGGGCTCTGTCGGGCTCTACTGGGCCCTGTCGGGCTCTGTCGGGCTCTGTCGGGCTCTGTCGGGCCCTGTCGGGCTCTGTCGGGCCCTGTCGGGCCCTGTCGGGCTCTGTCGGGCTCTGTCGGGCCCTGTCGGGCTCTCTCGGGCTCTGTCGGGCTCTGTCGGGCTCTATCGGGCTCTACTGGGCCCTGTCGGGCTCTGTCGGGCTCTGTCGGGCTCTGTCGGGCTCTGTCGGGCCCTGTCGGGCTCTGTCGGGCTCTACTGGGCCCTGTCGGGCCCTGTCGGGCTCTGTCGGGCACTGCCGGGCCCTGTCGGGCTCTGTCGGGCTCTCTCGGGCTCTACTGGGCCCTGTCGGGCTCTGTCGGGCTCTGTCGGGCCCTGTCGGGCTCTGTCGGGCTCTGTCGGGCTCTGTCGGGCTCTACTGGGACCTGTCGGGTTCTGTTGGGCTCTCTCGGGCTCTGTCGGGCTCTACTGGGCCCTGTCGGGCCCTGTCGGGCTCTGTCGGGCTCTGTCGGGCTCTGTCGGGCCATGTCGGGCTCTGTCGGGCTATGTCGGGCTCTGTCGGGCCCTGTCGGGCTCTGTCGGGCTCTACTGGGCCCTGTCGGGCCCTGTCGGGCTCTGTCGGGCTCTGTCGGGCTCTGTCGGGCCCTGTCGGTCTCTGTCGGGCTCTGTCGGGCTCTGTCGGGCTCTACTAGGCCCTGTCGGGCTCTGTCGGGCTCTGTCGGGCTCTGACGGGTTCTGTCGGGCTCTGTCGGGCTCTGTCGGGCTCTACTGGGCCCTGTCGGGCCCTGTCGGGCCCTGTCGGGCTCTGTCGGGCTCTGTCGGGCTCTACTGGGCCCTGTCGGGCCCTGTCGGGCTCTGTCGGGCTCTGTCGGGCTCTGTCGGGCTCTACTGGGCTCTGTCGGGCCCTTTCGGGCCCTGTCGGGCTCTATCGGGCCCTGTCGGGCCCTGTCGGGCTCTGTCGTGCTCTGTCGGGCTCTACTGGGCCCTGTCGGGCCCTGTCGGGCTCTGTCGGGCTCTGTCGGGCTCTGTCGGGCTCTACTGGGCTCTGTCGGGCCCTTTCGGGCCCTGTCGGGCTCTGTCGGGCCCTGTCGGGCCCTGTCGGGCCCTGTCGGGCTCTGTCGGGCTCTGTCGGGCTCTACTGGGCCCTGTCGGGCCCTGTCGGGCTCTGTCGGGCTCTGTCGGGCCCTGTCGGGCTCTGTCGGGCTCTGTCGGGCTCTACTGGGCCCTGTCGGGCCCTGTCGGTCTCTGTCGGGCTCTGTCGGGCTCTGTCGGTCTCTACTGGGCTCTGTCGGGCCTTGTCGGGCCCTGTCGGGCTCTGTCGGGCCCTGTCGGGCCCTGTCGGGCTCTGTCGGGCTCTGTCGGGCCCTGTCGGGCTCTGTCGGGCTCTGTCGGGGCCTGTCGGGCTCTGTCGGGCTCTGTCGGGCTCTGTCGGGCTCTGTCGGGCTCTACTGGGCCCTGTCGGGCTCTGTCAGGCTCTGTCGGGCCCTGTCGGGCTCTGTCGGGCTCTGTCGGTCTCTGTCGGGCCCTGTCGGGCTCTGTCGGGCTCTACTGGGCTCTACTGGGCCCTGTCGGGCTCTGTCGGGCTCTGTCGGGCTCTGTCGGGCTCTACTGGGCTCTGTCGGGCCCTGTCGGGCTCTGTCGGGCTCTGTCGGGCCCTGTCGGGCTCTGTCGGGCTCTGTCGGGCTCTGTCGGGCTCTACTGGGCCCTGTCGGGCTCTGTCGGGCTCTGTCGGGCTCTGTCGGGCTCTACTGGGCCCTGTCGGGCCCTGTCGGGCTCTGTCGGGCTCTGTCGGGCTCTGTCGGGCTCAACTGGTCTCTGTCGGGCTCTGTCGGGTTCTGTCGGGCTCTGTCGGGCTCTGTCGGGCTCTACTGGGCTCTGTCGGGCTCTGTCGGGCTCTACTGGGCCCTGTCGGGCCCTGTCGGGCCCTGTCGGGCTCTGTCGGGCTCTGTCGGGCTCTGTCGGGCTCTACTGGGCTCTGTCGGCCTCTGTCGGGTTCTGTCGGGCTCTGTCGGGCTCTGTCGGGCTCTGTCGGGCTCTACTGGGCTCTGTCGGGCCCTGTCGGGCCCTGTCGGGCTCTGTCGGGCTCTGTCGGGCCCTGTCGGGCCCTGTCGGGCTCTGTCGGGCTCTGTCGGGCTCTACTGGGCCCTGTCGGGCCCTGTCGGGCCCTGTCGGGCTCTGTCGGGCTCTGTCGGGCTCTGTCGGGCCCTGTCGGGCTCTGTCGGGCTCTGTCGGGTTCTGTCGGGCCCTGTCGGGCTCTGTCGGGCTCTGTCGGGCTCTACTGGGCCCTGTCGGGCCCTGTCGGGCCCTGTCGGGCTCTGTCGGGCTCTGTCGGGCTCTGTCGGGCCCTGTCGGGCTCTGTCGGTCCCTGTCGGGCCCTGTCGGGCTCTGTCGGGCTCTGTCGGGCTCTACTGGGCCCTGTCGGGCTCTGTCGGGCTCTGTCGGGCCCTGTCGGGCCCTGTCGGGCTCTGTCGGGCTCTATCGGGCTCTACTGGGCTCTGTCGGGCTCTGTTGGGCTCTGTCGGGCTCTGTCGGGCTCTGTCGGGCTCTACTGGGCCCTGTCGGGCTCTGTCGGGCTCTGTCGGGCTCTGTCGGGCCCTATCGGGCTCTGTCGGGCCCTGCCGGGCCCTGTCGGGCTCTGTCGGGCTCTGTCGGGCCCTGTCGGGCTCTCTCGGGCTCTGTCGGGCTCTGTCGGGCTCTGTCGGGCTCTACTGGGCCCTGTCGGGCTCTGTCGGGCTCTGTCGGGCTCTGTCGGGCTCTGTCGGGCCCTGTCGGGCTCTGTCGGGCTCTACTGGGCCCTGTCGGGCCTGTCGGGCTCTGTCGGGCTCTGTCGGGCCCTGTCGGGCTCTGTCGGGCTCTGTCGGGCTCTGTCGGGCTCTACTGGGCCCTGTCGGGCTCTGTCGGGCTCTGTCGGGCCCTGTCGGGCTCTGTCGGGCTCTGTCGGGCTCTGTCGGGCTCTACTGGGACCTGTCGGGCCCTGTCGGGCTCTGTCGGGCTCTGTCGGACTCTACTGGGCCCTGTCGGGCCCTGTCGGGCTCTGTCGGGCTCTGTCGGGCTCTGTCGGGCCATGTCGGGCTCTGTCGGGCTCTGTCGGGCTGTGTCGGGCCCTGTCGGGCTCTGTCGGGCTCTACTGGGCCCTGTCGGGCCCTGTCGGGCCCTGTCGGGCTCTGTCGGGCTCTGTCGGGCTCTGTCGGGCCCTGTCGGTCTCTGTCGGGCTCTGTCGGGCTCTGTCGGGCTCTACTGGGCCCTGTCGGGCTCTGTCGGGCTCTGTCGGGCTCTGTCGGGCTCTGACGGGTTCTTTCGGGCTCTGTCGGGCTCTGTCGGGCTCTACTGGGCCCTGTCGGGCCCTGTCGGGCCCTGTCGGGCTCTGTCGGGCTCTGTCGGGCCCTGTCGGCCTCTGTCGGGCTCTGTCGGGCTCTGTCGGGCTCTACTGGGCCCTGTCGGGCCCTGTCGGGCTCTGTCGGGCCCTGTCGGGCTCTGTCGGGCTCTACTGGGCTCTACTGGGCCCTGTCGGGCTCTGTCGGGCTCTGTCGGGCTCTGTCGGGCTCTGTCGGGCTCTACTGGGCTCTGTCGGGCCCTGTCGGGCTCTGTCGGGCTCTGTCGGGCCCTGTCGGGCTCTGTCGGGCTCTGTCGGGCTCTGTCGGGCTCTACTGGGCCCTGTCGGGCTCTGTCGGGCTCTGTCGGGCTCTGTCGGGCTCTACTGGGCCCTGTCGGGCCCTGTCGGGCTCTGTCGGGCTCTGTCGGGCTCTGTCGGGCTCAACTGGTCTCTGTCGGGCTCTGTCGGGTTCTGTCGGGCTCTGTCGGGCTCTGTCGGGCTCTGTCGGGCTCTACTGGGCTCTGTCGGGCTCTGTCGGGCTCTACTGGGCCCTGTCGGGCCCTGTCGGGCCCTGTCGGGCTCTGTCGGGCTCTGTCGGGCTCTGTCGGGCTCTACTGGGCTCTGTCGGCCTCTGTCGGGTTCTGTCGGGCTCTGTCGGGCTCTGTCGGGCTCTGTCGGGCTCTACTGGGCTCTGTCGGGCCCTGTCGGGCCCTGTCGGGCTCTGTCGGGCTCTGTCGGGCCCTGTCGGGCCCCTGTCGGGCTCTGTCGGGCTCTGTCGGGCTCTACTGGGCCCTGTCGGGCCCTGTCGGGCTCTGTCGGGCTCTGTCGGGCTCTGTCGGGCCCTGTCGGGCTCTGTCGGGCTCTGTCGGGTTCTGTCGGGCCTGTCGGGCTCTGTCGGGCTCTGTCGGGCTCTACTGGGCCCTGTCGGGCCCTGTCGGGCCCTGTCGGGCCCTGTCGGGCTCTGTCGGGCTCTGTCGGGCTCTGTCGGGCCCTGTCGGGCTCTGTCGGTCCCTGTCGGGCCCTGTCGGGCTCTGTCGGGCTCTGTCGGGCTCTGTCGGGCTCTACTGGGCCCTGTCGGGCTCTGTCGGGCTCTGTCGGGCCCTGTCGGGCCCTGTCGGGCTCTGTCGGGCTCTATCGGGCTCTACTGGGCTCTGTCGGGCTCTGTTGGGCTCTGTCGGGCTCTGTCGGGCTCTGTCGGGCTCTACTGGGCCCTGTCGGGCTCTGTCGGGCTCTGTCGGGCTCTGTCGGGCCCTATCGGGCTCTGTCGGGCCCTGCCGGGCCCGTCGGGCTCTGTCGGGCTCTGTCGGGCCCTGTCGGGCTCTCTCGGGCTCTGTCGGGCTCTGTCGGCTCTGTCGGGCTCTACTGGGCCCTGTCGGGCTCTGTCGGGCTCTGTCGGGCTCTGTCGGGCTCTGTCGGGCCCTGTCGGGCTCTGTCGGGCTCTACTGGGCCCTGTCGGGCCCTGTCGGGCTCTGTCGGGCTCTGTCGGGCCCTGTCGGGCTCTGTCGGGCTCTGTCGGGCTCTGTCGGGCTCTACTGGGCCCTGTCGGGCTCTGTCGGGCTCTGTCGGGCCCTGTCGGGCTCTGTCGGGCTCTGTCGGGCTCTGTCGGGCTCTGTCGGGCTCTACTGGGCTCTGTCGGGCTCTGTCGGGCTCTACTGGGCCCTGTCGGGCTCTGTCGGGCTCTGTCGGGCCCTGTCGGGCCCTGTCGGGCTCTGTCGGGCTCTGTCGGGCTCTACTGGGCTCTGTCGGGCTCTGTCCGGGCTCTGTCGGGCTCTGTCGGGCTCTGTCGGGCCCTGTCGGGCTCTGTCGGGCCCTGTCGGGCCCTGTCGGGCTCTGTCGGGCCCTGTCGGGCTCTGTCGGGCTCTGTCGGGCTCTACTGGGCTCTGTCGGGCTCTGTCGGGCTCTGTCGGGCTCTACTGGGCCCTGTCGGGCTCTGTCGGGCTCTGTCGGGCTCTGTCGGGCTCTACTGGCTCTACTGGGCTCTGTCGGGCTCTACTGGGCTCTACTGGGCCCTGTCGGGCCCTGTCGGGCTCTCTCGGGCTCTGTCGGGCTCTGTCGGGCTCTACTGGGCTCTACTGGGCTCTGTCGGGCTCTGTCGGGTTCTGTCGGGACCTGTCGGGCCCTGTCGGGCTCTGTCGGGCTCTGTCGTGCCCTGTCGGGCCCTGTCGGGCTCTGTCGGGCCCTGTCGGGCTCTGTCGGGCCCTGTCGGGCCCTGTCGGGCCCTGTCGGGCTCTGTCGGGCTCTACTGGGCCCTGTCGGGCCCTGTCGGGCCCTGTCGGGCTCTGTCGGGCCCTGTCGGGCCCTGTCGGGCTCTGTCGGGCTCTGTCGGGCTCTGTCGGGCTCTACTGGGTTCTGTCAGGCTCTGTCGGGCTCTACTGGGCCCTGTCGGGCTCTGTCGGGCTCTGTCGGGCCCTGTCGGGCCCTGTCGGGCTCTGTCAGGCTCTGTCGGGCTCTGTCGGCCCTGTCGGCTCTGTCGGGCCCTGTCGGGCCCTGTCGGGCTCTGTCGGGCTCTGTCGGGCTCTGTCTGGCTCTGTCGGGCTCTGTCGGGCTCTGTCGGGCTCTGTCGGGCTCTACTGGGCCCTGTCGGGCTCTGTCGGGCTCTGTCGGGTCCTGTCGGGCTCTGTCGGGCTCTACTGGGCCCTGTCGGGCGCTGTCGGGCTCTGTCGGGCCCTGTCGGGCTCTGTCGGGCCCTGTCGGGCTCTGTCGGGCTCTGTCGGGCTCTGTCGGGCTCTACTGGGCCCTGTCGGGTTCTGTCGGGCTCTGTCGGGCTCTTTCGGGCTCTACTGGGCCCTGTCGGGCCCTGTCGGGCTCTGTCGGGCCCTGTCGGGCTCTGTCGGGCTCTGTCGGGCTCTGTCGGGCCCTCTCGGGCTCTGTCGGGCTCTACTGTGACCTGTCGGGCTCTGTCGGGCTCTGTCGGGCCCTGTCGGGCTCTGTCGGGCTCTGTCGGGCTCTGTCGGGCTCTACTGGGCCCTGTCGGGCTCTGTCGGGCTCTGTCGGGCCCTGTCGGGCTCTGTCGGGCTCTACTGGGCCCTGTCGGGTGCTGTCGGGCTCTGTCGGGCCCTGTCGGGCTCTGTCGGGCCCTGTCGGGCTCTGTCGGGCTCTGTCGGGCTCTGTCGGGCTCTACTGGGCCCTGTCGGGCTCTGTCGGGCTCTGTCGGGCTCTGTCGGGCTCTGTCGGGCCCTGTCGGGCTCTGTCGGGCTCTACTGGGCCCTGTCGGGCCCTGTCGGGCTCTGTCGGGCTCTGTCGGGCCCTGTCGGGCTCTGTCGGGCTCTGTCGGGCTCTGTCGGGCTCTACTGGGCCCTGTCGGGCTCTGTCGGGCTCTGTCGGGCCCTGTCGGGCTCTGTCGGGCTCTGTCGGGCTCTGTCGGGCTCTGTCGGGCTCTACTGGGCTCTGTCGGGCTCTGTCGGGCTCTACTGGGCCCTGTCGGGCTCTGTCGGGCTCTGTCGGGCCCTGTCGGGCCCTGTCGGGCTCTGTCGGGCTCTGTCGGGCTCTACTGGGCTCTGTCGGGCTCTGTCGGGCTCTGTCGGGCTCTGTCGGGCTCTGTCGGGCCCTGTCGGGCTCTGTCGGGCCCTGTCGGGCCCTGTCGGGCTCTGTCGGGCCCTGTCGGGCTCTGTCGGGCTCTGTCGGGCTCTACTGGGCTCTGTCGGGCTCTGTCGGGCTCTGTCGGGCTCTACTGGGCCCTGTCGGGCTCTGTCGGGCTCTGTCGGGCTCTGTCGGGCTCTACTGGCTCTACTGGGCTCTGTCGGGCTCTACTGGGCTCTACTGGGCCCTGTCGGGACCTGTCGGGCTCTCTCGGGCTCTGTCGGGCTCTGTCGGGCTCTACTGGGCTCTACTGGGCTCTGTCGGGCTCTGTCGGGTTCTGTCGGGACCTGTCGGGCCCTGTCGGGCTCTGTCGGGCTCTGTCGTGCCCTGTCGGGCCCTGTCGGGCTCTGTCGGGCCCTGTCGGGCTCTGTCGGGCCCTGTCGGGCCCTGTCGGGCCCTGTCGGGCTCTGTCGGGCTCTACTGGGCCCTGTCGGGCCCTGTCGGGCCCTGTCGGGCTCTGTCGGGCCCTGTCGGGCCCTGTCGGGCTCTGTCGGGCTCTGTCGGGCTCTGTCGGGCTCTACTGGGTTCTGTCAGGCTCTGTCGGGCTCTACTGGGCCCTGTCGGGCTCTGTCGGGCTCTGTCGGGCCCTGTCGGGCCCTGTCGGGCTCTGTCAGGCTCTGTCGGGCTCTGTCGGGCCCTGTCGGGCTCTGTCGGGCCCTGTCGGGCCCTGTCGGGCTCTGTCGGGCTCTGTCGGGCTCTGTCTGGCTCTACTGGGCCCTGTCGGGCTCTGTCGGGCTCTGTCGGGCTCTGTCGGGCTCTACTGGGCCCTGTCGGGCTCTGTCGGGCTCTGTCGGGTCCTGTCGGGCTCTGTCGGGCTCTACTGGGCCCTGTCGGGCGCTGTCGGGCTCTGTCGGGCCCTGTCGGGCTCTGTCGGGCCCTGTCGGGCTCTGTCGGGCTCTGTCGGGCTCTGTCGGGCTCTACTGGGCCCTGTCGGGTTCTGTCGGGCTCTGTCGGGCTCTTTCGGGCTCTACTGGGCCCTGTCGGGCCCTGTCGGGCTCTGTCGGGCCCTGTCGGGCTCTGTCGGGCTCTGTCGGGCTCTGTCGGGCCCTCTCGGGCTCTGTCGGGCTCTACTGTGACCTGTCGGGCTCTGTCGGGCTCTGTCGGGCCCTGTCGGGCTCTGTCGGGCTCTGTCGGGCTCTGTCGGGCTCTACTGGGCCCTGTCGGGCTCTGTCGGGCTCTGTCGGGCCCTGTCGGGCTCTGTCGGGCTCTACTGGGCCCTGTCGGGTGCTGTCGGGCTCTGTCGGGCCCTGTCGGGCTCTGTCGGGCCCTGTCGGGCTCTGTCGGGCTCTGTCGGGCTCTGTCGGGCTCTACTGGGCCCTGTCGGGCTCTGTCGGGCTCTGTCGGGCTCTGTCGGGCTCTGTCGGGCCCTGTCGGGCTCTGTCGGGCTCTACTGGGCCCTGTCGGGCCCTGTCGGGCTCTGTCGGGCTCTGTCGGGCCCTGTCGGGCTCTGTCGGGCTCTGTCGGGCTCTGTCGGGCTCTACTGGGCCCTGTCGGGCTCTGTCGGGCTCTGTCGGGCCCTGTCGGGCTCTGTCGGGCTCTGTCGGGCTCTGTCGGGCTCTACTGGGACCTGTCGGGCCCTGTCGGGCTCTGTCGGGCTCTGTCGGACTCTACTGGGCCCTGTCGGGCCCTGTCGGGCTCTGTCGGGCTCTGTCGGGCTCTGTCGGGCCATGTCGGGCTCTGTCGGGCTCTGTCGGGCTGTGTCGGGCCCTGTCGGGCTCTGTCGGGCTCTACTGGGCCCTGTCGGGCCCTGTCGGGCTCTGTCGGGCTCTGTCGGGCTCTGTCGGGCCCTGTCGGTCTCTGTCGGGCTCTGTCGGGCTCTGTCGGGCTCTACTGGGCCCTGTCGGGCTCTGTCGGGCTCTGTCGGGCTCTGTCGGGCTCTGACGGGTTCTTTCGGGCTCTGTCGGGCTCTGTCGGGCTCTACTGGGCCCTGTCGGGCCCTGTCGGGCCCTGTCGGGCTCTGTCGGGCTCTGTCGGGCCCTGTCGGGCTCTGTCGGGCTCTGTCGGGCTCTGTCGGGCTCTACTGGGCCCTGTCGGGCCCTGTCGGGCTCTGTCGGGCCCTGTCGGGCTCTGTCGGGCTCTACTGGGCTCTACTGGGCCCTGTCGGGCTCTGTCGGGCTCTGTCGGGCTCTGTCGGGCTCTGTCGGGCTCTACTGGGCTCTGTCGGGCCCTGTCGGGCTCTGTCGGGCTCTGTCGGGCCCTGTCGGGCTCTGTCGGGCTCTGTCGGGCTCTGTCGGGCTCTACTGGGCCCTGTCGGGCTCTGTCGGGCTCTGTCGGGCTCTGTCGGGCTCTACTGGGCCCTGTCGGGCCCTGTCGGGCTCTGTCGGGCTCTGTCGGGCTCTGTCGGGCTCAACTGGTCTCTGTCGGGCTCTGTCGGGTTCTGTCGGGCTCTGTCGGGCTCTGTCGGGCTCTGTCGGGCTCTACTGGGCTCTGTCGGGCTCTGTCGGGCTCTACTGGGCCCTGTCGGGCCCTGTCGGGCCCTGTCGGGCTCTGTCGGGCTCTGTCGGGCTCTGTCGGGCTCTACTGGGCTCTGTCGGCCTCTGTCGGGTTCTGTCGGGCTCTGTCGGGCTCTGTCGGGCTCTGTCGGGCTCTACTGGGCTCTGTCGGGCCCTGTCGGGCCCTGTCGGGCTCTGTCGGGCTCTGTCGGGCCCTGTCGGGCCCTGTCGGGCTCTGTCGGGCTCTGTCGGGCTCTACTGGGCCCTGTCGGGCCCTGTCGGGCTCTGTCGGGCTCTGTCGGGCTCTGTCGGGCCCTGTCGGGCTCTGTCGGGCTCTGTCGGGTTCTGTCGGGCCCTGTCGGGCTCTGTCGGGCTCTGTCGGGCTCTACTGGGCCCTGTCGGGCCCTGTCGGGCCCTGTCGGGCCCTGTCGGGCTCTGTCGGGCTCTGTCGGGCTCTGTCGGGCCCTGTCGGGCTCTGTCGGTCCCTGTCGGGCCCTGTCGGGCTCTGTCGGGCTCTGTCGGGCTCTACTGGGCCCTGTCGGGCTCTGTCGGGCTCTGTCGGGCCCTGTCGGGCCCTGTCGGGCTCTGTCGGGCTCTATCGGGCTCTACTGGGCTCTGTCGGGCTCTGTTGGGCTCTGTCGGGCTCTGTCGGGCTCTGTCGGGCTCTACTGGGCCCTGTCGGGCTCTGTCGGGCTCTGTCGGGCTCTGTCGGGCCCTATCGGGCTCTGTCGGGCCCTGCCGGGCCCTGTCGGGCTCTGTCGGGCTCTGTCGGGCCCTGTCGGGCTCTCTCGGGCTCTGTCGGGCCCTGTCGGGCTCTGTCGGGCTCTACTGGGCCCTGTCGGGCTCTGTCGGGCTCTGTCGGGCTCTGTCGGGCTCTGTCGGGCCCTGTCGGGCTCTGTCGGGCTCTACTGGGCCCTGTCGGGCCCTGTCGGGCTCTGTCGGGCTCTGTCGGG
The DNA here is from genome assembly GCF_036013445.1 of Caloenas nicobarica. NCBI lineage: Eukaryota > Metazoa > Chordata > Aves > Columbiformes > Columbidae > Caloenas > Caloenas nicobarica. Next base: position 319,674 of record NW_027016977.1, read on the forward strand.
CCCTGTCGGGCTCTGTCGGGCTCTGTCGGGCTCTGTCGGGCTCTACTGGGCCCTTTCGGGCTCTGTCGGGCTCTGTCGGGCCCTGTCGGGCTCTGTCGGGCTCTGTCGGGCTCTGTCGGGCTCTACTGGGACCTGTCGGGCCCTGTCGGGCTCTGTCGGGCTCTGTCGGACTCTACTGGGCCCTGTCGGGCCCTGTCGGGCTCTGTCGGGCTCTGTCGGGCTCTGTCGGGCCATGTCGGGCTCTGTCGGGCTCTGTCGGGCTGTGTCGGGCCCTGTCGGGCTCTGTCGGGCTCTACTGGGCCCTGTCGGGCCCTGTCGGGCCCTGTCGGGCTCTGTCGGGCTCTGTCGGGCCCTGTCGGTCTCTGTCGGGCTCTGTCGGGCTCTGTCGGGCTCTACTGGGCCCTGTCGGGCTCTGTCGGGCTCTGTCGGGCTCTGTCGGGCTCTGACGGGTTCTTTCGGGCTCTGTCGGGCTCTGTCGGGCTCTACTGGGCCCTGTCGGGCCCTGTCGGGCCCTGTCGGGCTCTGTCGGGCTCTGTCGGGCCCTGTCGGGCTCTGTCGGGCTCTGTCGGGCTCTGTCGGGCTCTACTGGGCCCTGTCGGGCCCTGTCGGGCTCTGTCGGGCTCTGTCGGGCTCTGTCGGGCTCTACTGGGCTCTGTCGGGCCCTTTCGGGCCCTGTCGGGCTCTATCGGGCCCTGTCGGGCCCTGTCGGGCCCTGTCGGGCTCTGTCGGGCTCTGTCGGGCTCTACTGGGCCCTGTCGGGCCCTGTCGGGCTCTGTCGGGCTCTGTCTGGCTCTGTCGGGCTCTACTGGGCTCTGTCGGGCCCTTTCGGGCCCTGTCGGGCTCTGTCGGGCCCTGTCGGGCCCTGTCGGGCCCTGTCGGGCTCTGTCGGGCCCTGTCGGGCTCTGTCGGGCTCTGTCGGGGCCTGTCGGGCTCTGTCGGGCTCTGTCGGGCTCTGTCGGGGCCTGTCGGACTCTGTCGGGCTCTGTCGGGCTCTGTCGGGCTCTGTCGGGCTCTACTGGGCCCTGTCGAGCTCTGTCAGGCTCTGTCGGGCCCTGTCGGGCTCTGTCGGGCTCTGTCGGGCTCTGTTGGGCCCTGTCGGGCTCTGTCGGGCTCTACTGGGCTCTACTGGGCCCTGTCGGGCTCTGTCGGGCCCTGTCGGGCTCTGTCGGGCTCTGTCGGGCTCTGTCGGGCTCTACTGGGCCCTGTCGGGCCCTGTCGGGCTCTGTCGGGCTCTGTCGGGCTCTGTCGGGCTCAACTGGTCTCTGTCGGGCTCTGTCGGGCTCTGTCGGGCTCTGTCGGGCTCTGTCGGGCTCTACTGGGCTCTACTGGGCCCTGTCGGGCTCTGTCGGGCTCTGTCGGGCCCTGTCGGGCCCTGTCGGGCCCTGTCGGGCTCTGTCGGGCTCTGTCGGGCTCTACTGGGCCCTGTCGGGCTCTGTCGGGCTCTGTCGGGCCCTGTCGGGCTCTGTCGGGCTCTGTCGGGCTCTGTCGGGCTCTACTGGGCTCTGTCGGGCTCTGCTGGGCTCTGTCGGGCTCTGTCGGGCTCTGTCGGGCTCTACTGGGCCCTGTCGGGCTCTGTCGGGCTCTGTCGGGCCCTGTCGGGCTCTGTCGGGCCCTGTCGGGCTCTGTCGGGCTCTGTCGGGCTCTGTCGGGCTCTACTGGGCCCTGTCGGGCTCTGTCGGGCTCTGTCGGGCCCTGTCGGGCTCTGTCCGGCTCTACTGGGCCCTGTCGGGCCCTGTCGGGCTCTGTCGGGCTCTGTCGGGCTCTGTCGGGCTCTGTCGGGCTCTACTGGGCCCTGTCGGGCTCTGTCGGGCTCTGTCGGGCCCTGTCGGGCTCTGTCGGGCTCTGTCGGGCTCTGTCGGGCTCTACTGGGCCTTGTCGGTTTCTGTCGGGCTCTGTCGGGCTCTGTCGGGCTCTACTGGGCCCTGTCGGGCCCTGTCGGGCTCTGTCGGGCTCTGTCGGGCTCTGTCGGGCCATGTCGGGCTCTGTCGGGCTCTATTGAGCTCTGTCGGGCTCTGTCGGGCTCTGTCGGGCTCTGTCGGGATCTACTGGGCCCTGCCGGGCCCTGTCGGGCCCTGTCGGGCTCTGTCGGGCTCTGTCGGGCTCTGTCGGGCCCTGTCGGGCTCTGTCGGGCCCTGTCGGTCTCTGTCGGGCTCTGTCGGGCTCTGTCGGGCTCTACTGGGCCCTGTCGGGCTCTGTCGGGCTCTGTCGGGCTCTGACGGGTTCTGTCGGGCTCTATCGGGCTCTCTCGGGCTCTACTGGGCCCTGTCGGGCCCTGTCGGGCCCTGTCGGGCTCTGTTGGGCTCTGTCGGTCTCTGTCGGGCTCTACTGGGCCCTGTCGGGCCCTCTCGGGCTCTGTCGGGCTCTGTCGGGTTCTGTCGGGCCCTGTCGGGCTCTGTCGGGCTCTGTCGGGCTCTACTGGGCCCTGTCGGGCCCTGTCGGGCTCTGTCGGGCTCTGTCGGGCTCTGTCGGGCCCTGTCGGGCTCTGTCGGGCCCTGTCGCGCCCTGTCGGGCTCTGTCGGGCTCTGTCGGGCTCTGTCGGGCCCTGTCGGGCTCTGTCGGGCCCTGTAGGGCCCTGTCGGGCTCTGTCGGGCTCTGTCGGGCTCTACTGGGCCCTGTCGGGCTCTGTCGGGCTCTGTCGGGCTCTGTCGGGCCCTGTCGGGCTCTGTCGGGCTCTGTCGGGCTCCGTCGGGCTCTGTCGGGCTCTACTGGGCCCTGTCGGGCTCTGTCGGGCCCTGTAGGGCCCTGTCGGGCTCTGTCGGGCTCTGTCGGGCTCTACTGGGCCCTGTCGGGCTCTGTCGGGCTCTGTCGGGCTCTGTTGGGCTCTGTCGGGCTCTGTCGGGCTCTGTCGGGCTCTACTGGGCCCTGTCGGGCTCTGTCGGGCTCTGTCGGGCTCTGTCGGGCCCTGTCGGGCTCTGTCGGGCCCTGTCGGGCCCTGTCGGGCTCTGTCGGGCTCTGTCGGGCCCTGTCGGGCTCTCTCGGGCTCTGTCGGGCTCTGTCGGGCTCTATCGGGCTCTACTGGGCCCTGTCGGGCTCTGTCGGGCTCTGTCGGGCTCTGTCGGGCTCTGTCGGGCCCTGTCGGGCTCTGTCGGGCTCTACTGGGCCCTGTCGGGCCCTGTCGGGCTCTGTCGGGCACTGTCGGGCCCTGTCGGGCTCTGTCGGGCTCTCTCGGGCTCTACTGGGCCCTGTCGGGCTCTGTCGGGCTCTGTCGGGCCCTGTCGGGCTCTGTCGGGCTCTGTCGGGCTCTGTCGGGCTCTACTGGGACCTGTCGGGTTCTGTTGGGCTCTGTCGGGCTCTGTCGGGCTCTACTGGGCCCTGTCGGGCCCTGTCTGGCTCTGTCGGGCTCTGTCGGGCTCTGTCGGGCCATGTCGGGCTCTGTCGGGCTCTGTCGGGCTCTGTCGGGCCCTGTCGGGCTCTGTCGGGCTCTACTGGGCCCTGTCGGGCCCTGTCGGGCCCTGTCGGGCTCTGTCGGGCTCTGTCGGGCTCTGTCGGGCCCTGTCGGTCTCTGTCGGGCTCTGTCGGGCTCTGTCGGGCTCTACTGGGCCCTGTCGGGCTCTGTCGGGCTCTGTCGGGCTCTGTCGGGCTCTGACGGGTTCTGTCGGGCTCTGTCGGGCTCTGTCGGGCTCTACTGGGCCCTGTCGGGCCCTGTCGGGCCCTGTCGGGCTCTGTCGGGCTCTGTCGGGCTCTGTCGGGCTCAACTGGTCTCTGTCGGGCTCTGTCGGGCTCTGTCGGGCTCTGTCGGGCTCTGTCGGGCTCTACTGGGCTCTACTGGGCCCTGTCGGGCTCTGTCGGGCCCTGTCGGGCCCTGTCGGGCCCTGTCGGGCTCTGTCGGGCTCTGTCGGGCTCTGTCGGGCTCTACTGGGCCCTGTCGGGCTCTGTCGGGCTCTGTCGGGCCCTGTCGGGCTCTGTCGGGCTCTGTCGGGCTCTACTGGGCTCTGTCGGGCTCTGCTGGGCTCTGTCGGGCTCTGTCGGGCTCTGTCGGGCTCTACTGGGCCCTGTCGGGCTCTGTCGGGCTCTGTCGGGCCCTGTCGGGCTCTGTCGGGCTCTGTCGGGCCCTGTCGGGCTCTATCGGGCTCTGTCGGGCTCTGTCGGGCTCTACTGGGCCCTGTCGGGCTCTGTCGGGCTCTGTCGGGCTCTGTCGGGCCCTGTCGGGCTCTGTCCGGCTCTACTGGGCCCTGTCGGGCCCTGTCGGGCTCTGTCGGGCTCTGTCGGGCTCTGTCGGGCTCTGTCGGGCTCTACTGGGCCCTGTCGGGCTCTGTCGGGCTCTGTCGGGCCCTGTCGGGCTCTGTCGGGCTCTGTCGGGCTCTGTCGGGCTCTACTGGGCCTTGTCGGTTTCTGTCGGGCTCTGTCGGGCTCTGTCGGGCTCTACTGGGCCCTGTCGGGCCCTGTCGGGCTCTGTCGGGCTCTGTCGGGCTCTGTCGGGCCATGTCGGGCTCTGTCGGGCTCTATTGAGCTCTGTCGGGCTCTGTCGGGCCCTGTCGGGCTCTGTCGGGATCTACTGGGCCCTGCCGGGCCCTGTCGGGCCCTGTCGGGCTCTGTCGGGCTCTGTCGGGCTCTGTCGGGCCCTGTCGGTCTCTGTCGGGCTCTGTCGGGCTCTGTCGGGCTCTACTGGGCCCTGTCGGGCTCTGTCGGGCTCTGTCGGGCTCTGACGGGTTCTGTCGGGCTCTGTCGGGCTCTCTCGGGCTCTACTGGGCCCTGTCGGGCCCTGTCGGGCCCTGTCGGGCTCTGTCGGGCTCTGTCGGGCTCTGTCGGGCTCTACTGGGCCCTGTCGGGCCCTCTCGGGCTCTGTCGGGCTCTGTCGGGTTCTGTCGGGCCCTTTCGGGCTCTGTCGAGCTCTGTCGGGCTCTACTGGGCCCTGTCGGGCCCTGTCGGGCTCTGTCGGGCTCTGTCGGGCTCTGTCGGGCCCTGTCGGGCTCTGTCGGGCCCTGTCGCGCCCTGTCGGGCTCTGTCGGGCTCTGTCGGGCTCTGTCGGGCCCTGTCGGGCTCTGTCGGGCCCTGTAGGGCCCTGTCGGGCTCTGTCGGGCTCTGTCGGGCTCTACTGGGCCCTGTCGGGCTCTGTCGGGCTCTGTCGGGCTCTGTCGGGCCCTGTCGGGCTCTGTCGGGCTCTGTCGGGCTCCGTCGGGCTCTGTCGGGCTCTACTGGGCCCTGTCGGGCTCTGTCGGGCCCTGTAGGGCCCTGTCGGGCTCTGTCGGGCTCTGTCGGGCTCTACTGGGCCCTGTCGGGCTCTGTCGGGCTCTGTCGGGCTCTGTTGGGCTCTGTCGGGCTCTGTCGGGCTCTGTCGGGCTCTACTGGGCCCTGTCGGGCTCTGTCGGGCTCTGTCGGGCTCTGTCGGGCCCTGTCGGGCTCTGTCGGGCCCTGTCGGGCCCTGTCGGGCTCTGTCGGGCTCTGTCGGGCCCTGTCGGGCGCTCTCGGGCTCTGTCGGGCTCTGTCGGGCTCTATCGGGCTCTACTGGGCCCTGTCGGGCTCTGTCGGGCTCTGTCGGGCTCTGTCGGGCTCTGTCGGGCCCTGTCGGGCTCTGTCGGGCTCTACTGGGCCCTGTCGGGCCCTGTCGGGCTCTGTCGGGCACTGTCGGGCCCTGTCGGGCTCTGTCGGGCTCTCTCGGGCTCTACTGGGCCCTGTCGGGCTCTGTCGGGCTCTGTCGGGCCCTGTCGGGCTCTGTCGGGCTCTGTCGGGCTCTGTCGGGCTCTACTGGGACCTGTCGGGTTCTGTTGGGCTCTGTCGGGCTCTGTCGGGCTCTACTGGGCCCTGTCGGGCCCTGTCGGGCTCTGTCGGGCTCTGTCGGGCTCTGTCGGGCCATGTCGGGCTCTGTCGGGCTCTGTCGGGCTCTGTCGGGCCCTGTCGGGCTCTGTCGGGCTCTACTGGGCCCTGTCGGGCCCTGTCGGGCCCTGTCGGGCTCTGTCGGGCTCTGTCGGGCTCTGTCGGGCCCTGTCGGTCTCTGTCGGGCTCTGTCGGGCTCTGTCGGGCTCTACTGGGCCCTGTCGGGCTCTGTCGGGCTCTGTCGGGCTCTGTCGGGCTCTGACGGGTTCTGTCGGGCTCTGTCGGGCTCTGTCGGGCTCTACTGGGCCCTGTCGGGCCCTGTCGGGCCCTGTCGGGCTCTGTCGGGCTCTGTCGGGCTCTGTCGGGCTCTACTGGGCCCTGTCGGGCCCTGTCGGGCTCTGTCGGGCTCTGTCGGGCTCTGTCGGGCTCTGTCGGGCCCTGTCGGTCTCTGTCGGGCTCTGTCGGGCTCTGTCGGGCTCTACTGGGCCCTGTCGGGCTCTGTCGGGCTCTGTCGGGCTCTGTCGGGCTCTGACGGGTTCTTTCGGGCTCTGTCGGGCTCTGTCGGGCTCTACTGGGCCCTGTCGGGCCCTGTCGGGCCCTGTCGGGCTCTGTCGGGCTCTGTCGGGCCCTGTCGGGCTCTGTCGGGCTCTGTCGGGCTCTGTCGGGCTCTACTGGGCCCTGTCGGGCCCTGTCGGGCTCTGTCGGGCTCTGTCGGGCTCTGTCGGGCTCTACTGGGCTCTGTCGGGCCCTTTCGGGCCCTGTCGGGCTCTATCGGGCCCTGTCGGGCCCTGTCGGGCCCTGTCGGGCTCTGTCGGGCTCTGTCGGGCTCTACTGGGCCCTGTCGGGCCCTGTCGGGCTCTGTCGGGCTCTGTCTGGCTCTGTCGGGCTCTACTGGGCTCTGTCGGGCCCTTTCGGGCCCTGTCGGGCTCTGTCGGGCCCTGTCGGGCCCTGTTGGGCCCTGTCGGGCTCTGTCGGGCCCTGTCGGGCTCTGTCGGGCTCTGTCGGGGCCTGTCGGGCTCTGTCGGGCTCTGTCGGGCTCTGTCGGGGCCTGTCGGACTCTGTCGGGCTCTGTCGGGCTCTGTCGGGCTCTGTCGGGCTCTACTGGGCCCTGTCGAGCTCTGTCAGGCTCTGTCGGGCCCTGTCGGGCTCTGTCGGGCTCTGTCGGGCTCTGTTGGGCCCTGTCGGGCTCTGTCGGGCTCTACTGGGCTCTACTGGGCCCTGTCGGGCTCTGTCGGGCCCTGTCGGGCTCTGTCGGGCTCTGTCGGGCTCTGTCGGGCTCTGTCGGGCTCTGTCGGGCTCTACTGGGCCCTGTCGGGCCCTGTCGGGCTCTGTCGGGCTCTGTCGGGCTCTGTCGGGCTCAACTGGTCTCTGTCGGGCTCTGTCGGGCTCTGTCGGGCTCTGTCGGGCTCTGTCGGGCTCTACTGGGCTCTACTGGGCCCTGTCGGGCTCTGTCGGGCTCTGTCGGGCCCTGTCGGGCCCTGTCGGGCCCTGTCGGGCTCTGTCGGGCTCTGTCGGGCTCTACTGGGCCCTGTCGGGCTCTGTCGGGCTCTGTCGGGCCCTGTCGGGCTCTGTCGGGCTCTGTCGGGCTCTGTCGGGCTCTACTGGGCTCTGTCGGGCTCTGCTGGGCTCTGTCGGGCTCTGTCGGGCTCTGTCGGGCTCTACTGGGCCCTGTCGGGCTCTGTCGGGCTCTGTCGGGCCCTGTCGGGCTCTGTCGGGCCCTGTCGGGCTCTGTCGGGCTCTGTCGGGCTCTGTCGGGCTCTACTGGGCCCTGTCGGGCTCTGTCGGGCTCTGTCGGGCCCTGTCGGGCTCTGTCCGGCTCTACTGGGCCCTGTCGGGCCCTGTCGGGCTCTGTCGGGCTCTGTCGGGCTCTGTCGGGCTCTACTGGGCCCTGTCGGGCTCTGTCGGGCTCTGTCGGGCCCTGTCGGGCTCTGTCGGGCTCTGTCGGGCTCTGTCGGGCTCTACTGGGCCTTGTCGGTTTCTGTCGGGCTCTGTCGGGCTCTGTCGGGCTCTACTGGGCCCTGTCGGGCCCTGTCGGGCTCTGTCGGGCTCTGTCGGGCTCTGTCGGGCCATGTCGGGCTCTGTCGGGCTCTATTGAGCTCTGTCGGGCTCTGTCGGGCTCTGTCGGGCTCTGTCGGGATCTACTGGGCCCTGCCGGGCCCTGTCGGGCCCTGTCGGGCTCTGTCGGGCTCTGTCGGGCTCTGTCGGGCCCTGTCGGGCTCTGTCGGGCCCTGTCGGTCTCTGTCGGGCTCTGTCGGGCTCTGTCGGGCTCTACTGGGCCCTGTCGGGCTCTGTCGGGCTCTGTCGGGCTCTGACGGGTTCTGTCGGGCTCTATCGGGCTCTCTCGGGCTCTACTGGGCCCTGTCGGGCCCTGTCGGGCCCTGTCGGGCTCTGTTGGGCTCTGTCGGTCTCTGTCGGGCTCTACTGGGCCCTGTCGGGCCCTCTCGGGCTCTGTCGGGCTCTGTCGGGTTCTGTCGGGCCCTGTCGGGCTCTGTCGGGCTCTGTCGGGCTCTACTGGGCCCTGTCGGGCCCTGTCGGGCTCTGTCGGGCTCTGTCGGGCTCTGTCGGGCCCTGTCGGGCTCTGTCGGGCCCTGTCGCGCCCTGTCGGGCTCTGTCGGGCTCTGTCGGGCTCTGTCGGGCCCTGTCGGGCTCTGTCGGGCCCTGTAGGGCCCTGTCGGGCTCTGTCGGGCTCTGTCGGGCTCTACTGGGCCCTGTCGGGCTCTGTCGGGCTCTGTCGGGCTCTGTCGGGCCCTGTCGGGCTCTGTCGGGCTCTGTCGGGCTCCGTCGGGCTCTGTCGGGCTCTACTGGGCCCTGTCGGGCTCTGTCGGGCCCTGTAGGGCCCTGTCGGGCTCTGTCGGGCTCTGTCGGGCTCTACTGGGCCCTGTCGGGCTCTGTCGGGCTCTGTCGGGCTCTGTTGGGCTCTGTCGGGCTCTGTCGGGCTCTGTCGGGCTCTACTGGGCCCTGTCGGGCTCTGTCGGGCTCTGTCGGGCTCTGTCGGGCCCTGTCGGGCTCTGTCGGGCCCTGTCGGGCCCTGTCGGGCTCTGTCGGGCTCTGTCGGGCCCTGTCGGGCTCTCTCGGGCTCTGTCGGGCTCTGTCGGGCTCTATCGGGCTCTACTGGGCCCTGTCGGGCTCTGTCGGGCTCTGTCGGGCTCTGTCGGGCTCTGTCGGGCCCTGTCGGGCTCTGTCGGGCTCTACTGGGCCCTGTCGGGCCCTGTCGGGCTCTGTCGGGCCCTGTCGGGCTCTGTCGGGCTCTGTCGGGCTCTGTTGGGCCCTGTCGGGCTCTGTCGGGCTCTACTGGGCTCTACTGGGCCCTGTCGGGCTCTGTCGGGCCCTGTCGGGCTCTGTCGGGCTCTGTCGGGCTCTGTCGGGCTCTGTCGGGCTCTGTCGGGCTCTACTGGGCCCTGTCGGGCCCTGTCGGGCTCTGTCGGGCTCTGTCGGGCTCTGTCGGGCTCAACTGGTCTCTGTCGGGCTCTGTCGGGCTCTGTCGGGCTCTGTCGGGCTCTGTCGGGCTCTACTGGGCTCTACTGGGCCCTGTCGGGCTCTGTCGGGCTCTGTCGGGCCCTGTCGGGCCCTGTCGGGCCCTGTCGGGCTCTGTCGGGCTCTGTCGGGCTCTACTGGGCCCTGTCGGGCTCTGTCGGGCTCTGTCGGGCCCTGTCGGGCTCTGTCGGGCTCTGTCGGGCTCTGTCGGGCTCTACTGGGCTCTGTCGGGCTCTGCTGGGCTCTGTCGGGCTCTGTCGGGCTCTGTCGGGCTCTACTGGGCCCTGTCGGGCTCTGTCGGGCTCTGTCGGGCCCTGTCGGGCTCTGTCGGGCCCTGTCGGGCTCTGTCGGGCTCTGTCGGGCTCTGTCGGGCTCTACTGGGCCCTGTCGGGCTCTGTCGGGCTCTGTCGGGCCCTGTCGGGCTCTGTCCGGCTCTACTGGGCCCTGTCGGGCCCTGTCGGGCTCTGTCGGGCTCTGTCGGGCTCTGTCGGGCTCTACTGGGCCCTGTCGGGCTCTGTCGGGCTCTGTCGGGCCCTGTCGGGCTCTGTCGGGCTCTGTCGGGCTCTGTCGGGCTCTACTGGGCCTTGTCGGTTTCTGTCGGGCTCTGTCGGGCTCTGTCGGGCTCTACTGGGCCCTGTCGGGCCCTGTCGGGCTCTGTCGGGCTCTGTCGGGCTCTGTCGGGCCATGTCGGGCTCTGTCGGGCTCTATTGAGCTCTGTCGGGCTCTGTCGGGCTCTGTCGGGCTCTGTCGGGATCTACTGGGCCCTGCCGGGCCCTGTCGGGCCCTGTCGGGCTCTGTCGGGCTCTGTCGGGCTCTGTCGGGCCCTGTCGGGCTCTGTCGGGCCCTGTCGGTCTCTGTCGGGCTCTGTCGGGCTCTGTCGGGCTCTACTGGGCCCTGTCGGGCTCTGTCGGGCTCTGTCGGGCTCTGACGGGTTCTGTCGGGCTCTATCCGGCTCTCTCGGGCTCTACTGGGCCCTGTCGGGCCCTGTCGGGCCCTGTCGGGCTCTGTTGGGCTCTGTCGGTCTCTGTCGGGCTCTACTGGGCCCTGTCGGGCCCTCTCGGGCTCTGTCGGGCTCTGTCGGGTTCTGTCGGGCCCTGTCGGGCTCTGTCGGGCTCTGTCGGGCTCTACTGGGCCCTGTCGGGCCCTGTCGGGCTCTGTCGGGCTCTGTCGGGCTCTGTCGGGCCCTGTCGGGCTCTGTCGGGCCCTGTCGCGCCCTGTCGGGCTCTGTCGGGCTCTGTCGGGCTCTGTCGGGCCCTGTCGGGCTCTGTCGGGCCCTGTAGGGCCCTGTCGGGCTCTGTCGGGCTCTGTCGGGCTCTACTGGGCCCTGTCGGGCTCTGTCGGGCTCTGTCGGGTTCTGTCGGGCTCTATCGGGCTCTCTCGGGCTCTACTGGGCCCTGTCGGGCCCTGTCGGGCCCTGTCGGGCTCTGTTGGGCTCTGTCGGTCTCTGTCGGGCTCTACTGGGCCCTGTCGGGCCCTCTCGGGCTCTGTCGGGCTCTGTCGGGTTCTGTCGGGCCCTGTCGGGCTCTGTCGGGCTCTGTCGGGCTCTACTGGGCCCTGTCGGGCCCTGTCGGGCTCTGTCGGGCTCTGTCGGGCTCTGTCGGGCCCTGTCGGGCTCTGTCGGGCCCTGTCGCGCCCTGTCGGGCTCTGTCGGGCTCTGTCGGGCTCTGTCGGGCCCTGTCGGGCTCTGTCGGGCCCTGTAGGGCCCTGTCGGGCTCTGTCGGGCTCTGTCGGGCTCTACTGGGCCCTGTCGGGCTCTGTCGGGCTCTGTCGGGCTCTGTCGGGCCCTGTCGGGCTCTGTCGGGCTCTGTCGGGCTCCGTCGGGCTCTGTCGGGCTCTACTGGGCCCTGTCGGGCTCTGTCGGGCCCTGTAGGGCCCTGTCGGGCTCTGTCGGGCTCTGTCGGGCTCTACTGGGCCCTGTCGGGCTCTGTCGGGCTCTGTCGGGCTCTGTTGGGCTCTGTCGGGCTCTGTCGGGCTCTGTCGGGCTCTACTGGGCCCTGTCGGGCTCTGTCGGGCTCTGTCGGGCTCTGTCGGGCCCTGTCGGGCTCTGTCGGGCCCTGTCGGGCCCTGTCGGGCTCTGTCGGGCTCTGTCGGGCCCTGTCGGGCTCTCTCGGGCTCTGTCGGGCTCTGTCGGGCTCTGTCGGGCTCTATCGGGCTCTACTGGGCCCTGTCGGGCTCTGTCGGGCTCTGTCGGGCTCTGTCGGGCTCTGTCGGGCCCTGTCGGGCTCTGTCGGGCTCTATTGGGCCCTGTCGGGCCCTGTCGGGCTCTGTCGGGCCCTGTCGGGCTCTGTCGGGCTCTGTCGGGCTCTGTTGGGCCCTGTCGGGCTCTGTCGGGCTCTACTGGGCTCTACTGGGCCCTGTCGGGCTCTGTCGGGCCCTGTCGGGCTCTGTCGGGCTCTGTCGGGCTCTGTCGGGCTCTGTCGGGCTCTGTCGGGCTCTACTGGGCCCTGTCGGGCCCTGTCGGGCTCTGTCGGGCTCTGTCGGGCTCTGTCGGGCTCAACTGGTCTCTGTCGGGCTCTGTCGGGCTCTGTCGGGCTCTGTCGGGCTCTGTCGGGCTCTACTGGGCTCTACTGGGCCCTGTCGGGCTCTGTCGGGCTCTGTCGGGCCCTGTCGGGCCCTGTCGGGCCCTGTCGGGCTCTGTCGGGCTCTGTCGGGCTCTACTGGGCCCTGTCGGGCTCTGTCGGGCTCTGTCGGGCCCTGTCGGGCTCTGTCGGGCTCTGTCGGGCTCTGTCGGGCTCTACTGGGCTCTGTCGGGCTCTGCTGGGCTCTGTCGGGCTCTGTCGGGCTCTGTCGGGCTCTACTGGGCCCTGTCGGGCTCTGTCGGGCTCTGTCGGGCCCTGTCGGGCTCTGTCGGGCCCTGTCGGGCTCTGTCGGGCTCTGTCGGGCTCTGTCGGGCTCTACTGGGCCCTGTCGGGCTCTGTCGGGCTCTGTCGGGCCCTGTCGGGCTCTGTCCGGCTCTACTGGGCCCTGTCGGGCCCTGTCGGGCTCTGTCGGGCTCTGTCGGGCTCTGTCGGGCTCTACTGGGCCCTGTCGGGCTCTGTCGGGCTCTGTCGGGCCCTGTCGGGCTCTGTCGGGCTCTGTCGGGCTCTGTCGGGCTCTACTGGGCCTTGTCGGTTTCTGTCGGGCTCTGTCGGGCTCTGTCGGGCTCTACTGGGCCCTGTCGGGCCCTGTCGGGCTCTGTCGGGCTCTGTCGGGCTCTGTCGGGCCATGTCGGGCTCTGTCGGGCTCTATTGAGCTCTGTCGGGCTCTGTCGGGCTCTGTCGGGCTCTGTCGGGATCTACTGGGCCCTGCCGGGCCCTGTCGGGCCCTGTCGGGCTCTGTCGGGCTCTGTCGGGCTCTGTCGGGCCCTGTCGGGCTCTGTCGGGCCCTGTCGGTCTCTGTCGGGCTCTGTCGGGCTCTGTCGGGCTCTACTGGGCCCTGTCGGGCTCTGTCGGGCTCTGTCGGGCTCTGACGGGTTCTGTCGGGCTCTATCGGGCTCTCTCGGGCTCTACTGGGCCCTGTCGGGCCCTGTCGGGCCCTGTCGGGCTCTGTTGGGCTCTGTCGGTCTCTGTCGGGCTCTACTGGGCCCTGTCGGGCCCTCTCGGGCTCTGTCGGGCTCTGTCGGGTTCTGTCGGGCCCTGTCGGGCTCTGTCGGGCTCTGTCGGGCTCTACTGGGCCCTGTCGGGCCCTGTCGGGCTCTGTCGGGCTCTGTCGGGCTCTGTCGGGCCCTGTCGGGCTCTGTCGGGCCCTGTCGCGCCCTGTCGGGCTCTGTCGGGCTCTGTCGGGCTCTGTCGGGCCCTGTCGGGCTCTGTCGGGCCCTGTAGGGCCCTGTCGGGCTCTGTCGGGCTCTGTCGGGCTCTACTGGGCCCTGTCGGGCTCTGTCGGGCTCTGTCGGGCTCTGTCGGGCCCTGTCGGGCTCTGTCGGGCTCTGTCGGGCTCCGTCGGGCTCTGTCGGGCTCTACTGGGCCCTGTCGGGCTCTGTCGGGCCCTGTAGGGCCCTGTCGGGCTCTGTCGGGCTCTGTCGGGCTCTACTGGGCCCTGTCGGGCTCTGTCGGGCTCTGTCGGGCTCTGTCGGGCCCTGTCGGGCTCTGTCGGGCTCTGTCGGGCTCCGTCGGGCTCTGTCGGGCTCTACTGGGCCCTGTCGGGCTCTGTCGGGCCCTGTAGGGCCCTGTCGGGCTCTGTCGGGCCCTGTCGGGCTCTGTCGGGCTCTGTCGGGCTCTCTCGGGCTCTACTGGGCCCTGTCGGTCTCTGTCGGGCTCTGTCGGGCTCTGTCGGGCTCTACTGGGCCCTGTCGGGCTCTGTCGGGCTCTGTCGGGCTCTGACGGGTTCTGTCGGGCTCTATCGGGCTCTCTCGGGCTCTACTGGGCCCTGTCGGGCCCTGTCGGGCCCTGTCGGGCTCTGTTGGGCTCTGTCGGTCTCTGTCGGGCTCTACTGGGCCCTGTCGGGCCCTCTCGGGCTCTGTCGGGCTCTGTCGGGTTCTGTCGGGCCCTGTCGGGCTCTGTCGGGCTCTGTCGGGCTCTACTGGGCCCTGTCGGGCCCTGTCGGGCTCTGTCGGGCTCTGTCGGGCTCTGTCGGGCCCTGTCGGGCTCTGTCGGGCCCTGTCGCGCCCTGTCGGGCTCTGTCGGGCTCTGTCGGGCTCTGTCGGGCCCTGTCGGGCTCTGTCGGGCCCTGTAGGGCCCTGTCGGGCTCTGTCGGGCTCTGTCGGGCTCTACTGGGCCCTGTCGGGCTCTGTCGGGCTCTGTCGGGCTCTGTCGGGCCCTGTCGGGCTCTGTCGGGCTCTGTCGGGCTCCGTCGGGCTCTGTCGGGCTCTACTGGGCCCTGTCGGGCTCTGTCGGGCCCTGTAGGGCCCTGTCGGGCTCTGTCGGGCTCTGTCGGGCTCTACTGGGCCCTGTCGGGCTCTGTCGGGCTCTGTCGGGCTCTGTTGGGCTCTGTCGGGCTCTGTCGGGCTCTGTCGGGCTCTACTGGGCCCTGTCGGGCTCTGTCGGGCTCTGTCGGGCTCTGTCGGGCCCTGTCGGGCTCTGTCGGGCCCTGTCGGGCCCTGTCGGGCTCTGTCGGGCTCTGTCGGGCCCTGTCGGGCTCTCTCGGGCTCTGTCGGGCTCTGTCGGGCTCTGTCGGGCTCTATCGGGCTCTACTGGGCCCTGTCGGGCTCTGTCGGGCTCTGTCGGGCTCTGTCGGGCTCTGTCGGGCCCTGTCGGGCTCTGTCGGGCTCTACTGGGCCCTGTCGGGCCCTGTCGGGCTCTGTCGGGCCCTGTCGGGCTCTGTCGGGCTCTGTCGGGCTCTGTTGGGCCCTGTCGGGCTCTGTCGGGCTCTACTGGGCTCTACTGGGCCCTGTCGGGCTCTGTCGGGCCCTGTCGGGCTCTGTCGGGCTCTGTCGGGCTCTGTCGGGCTCTGTCGGGCTCTGTCGGGCTCTACTGGGCCCTGTCGGGCCCTGTCGGGCTCTGTCGGGCTCTGTCGGGCTCTGTCGGGCTCAACTGGTCTCTGTCGGGCTCTGTCGGGCTCTGTCGGGCTCTGTCGGGCTCTGTCGGGCTCTACTGGGCTCTACTGGGCCCTGTCGGGCTCTGTCGGGCTCTGTCGGGCCCTGTCGGGCCCTGTCGGGCCCTGTCGGGCTCTGTCGGGCTCTGTCGGGCTCTACTGGGCCCTGTCGGGCTCTGTCGGGCTCTGTCGGGCCCTGTCGGGCTCTGTCGGGCTCTGTCGGGCTCTGTCGGGCTCTACTGGGCTCTGTCGGGCTCTGCTGGGCTCTGTCGGGCTCTGTCGGGCCCTGTCGGGCTCTGTCGGGCTCTGTCGGGCTCTGTCGGGCCATGTCGGGCTCTGTCGGGCTCTGTCGGGCTCTGTCGGGCCCTGTCGGGCTCTGTCGGGCTCTACTGGGCCCTGTCGGGCCCTGTCGGGCCCTGTCGGGCTCTGTCGGGCTCTGTCGGGCTCTGTCGGGCCCTGTCGGTCTCTGTCGGGCTCTGTCGGGCTCTGTCGGGCTCTACTGGGCCCTGTCGGGCTCTGTCGGGCTCTGTCGGGCTCTGTCGGGCTCTGACGGGTTCTGTCGGGCTCTGTCGGGCTCTGTCGGGCTCTACTGGGCCCTGTCGGGCCCTGTCGGGCCCTGTCGGGCTCTGTCGGGCTCTGTCGGGCTCTGTCGGGCTCAACTGGTCTCTGTCGGGCTCTGTCGGGCTCTGTCGGGCTCTGTCGGGCTCTGTCGGGCTCTACTGGGCTCTACTGGGCCCTGTCGGGCTCTGTCGGGCCCTGTCGGGCCCTGTCGGGCCCTGTCGGGCTCTGTCGGGCTCTGTCGGGCTCTGTCGGGCTCTACTGGGCCCTGTCGGGCTCTGTCGGGCTCTGTCGGGCCCTGTCGGGCTCTGTCGGGCTCTGTCGGGCTCTGTCGGGCTCTACTGGGCTCTGTCGGGCTCTGCTGGGCTCTGTCGGGCTCTGTCGGGCTCTGTCGGGCTCTACTGGGCCCTGTCGGGCTCTGTCGGGCTCTGTCGGGCCCTGTCGGGCTCTGTCGGGCTCTGTCGGGCCCTGTCGGGCTCTATCGGGCTCTGTCGGGCTCTGTCGGGCTCTACTGGGCCCTGTCGGGCTCTGTCGGGCTCTGTCGGGCTCTGTCGGGCCCTGTCGGGCTCTGTCGGTCTCTACTGGGCCCTGTCGGGCCCTGTCGGGCTCTGTCGGGCTCTGTCGGGCTCTGTCGGGCTCTGTCGGGCTCTACTGGGCCCTGTCGGGCTCTGTCGGGCTCTGTCGGGCCCTGTCGGGCTCTGTCGGGCTCTGTCGGGCTCTGTCGGGCTCTACTGGGCCTTGTCGGTTTCTGTCGGGCTCTGTCGGGCTCTGTCGGGCTCTACTGGGCCCTGTCGGGCCCTGTCGGGCTCTGTCGGGCTCTGTCGGGCTCTGTCGGGCCATGTCGGGCTCTGTCGGGCTCTATTGAGCTCTGTCGGGCTCTGTCGGGCCCTGTCGGGCTCTGTCGGGATCTACTGGGCCCTGCCGGGCCCTGTCGGGCCCTGTCGGGCTCTGTCGGGCTCTGTCGGGCTCTGTCGGGCCCTGTCGGTCTCTGTCGGGCTCTGTCGGGCTCTGTCGGGCTCTACTGGGCCCTGTCGGGCTCTGTCGGGCTCTGTCGGGCTCTGACGGGTTCTGTCGGGCTCTGTCGGGCTCTCTCGGGCTCTACTGGGCCCTGTCGGGCCCTGTCGGGCCCTGTCGGGCTCTGTCGGGCTCTGTCGGGCTCTGTCGGGCTCTACTGGGCCCTGTCGGGCCCTCTCGGGCTCTGTCGGGCTCTGTCGGGTTCTGTCGGGCCCTTTCGGGCTCTGTCGAGCTCTGTCGGGCTCTACTGGGCCCTGTCGGGCCCTGTCGGGCTCTGTCGGGCTCTGTCGGGCTCTGTCGGGCCCTGTCGGGCTCTGTCGGGCCCTGTCGCGCCCTGTCGGGCTCTGTCGGGCTCTGTCGGGCTCTGTCGGGCCCTGTCGGGCTCTGTCGGGCCCTGTAGGGCCCTGTCGGGCTCTGTCGGGCTCTGTCGGGCTCTACTGGGCCCTGTCGGGCTCTGTCGGGCTCTGTCGGGCTCTGTCGGGCCCTGTCGGGCTCTGTCGGGCTCTGTCGGGCTCCGTCGGGCTCTGTCGGGCTCTACTGGGCCCTGTCGGGCTCTGTCGGGCCCTGTAGGGCCCTGTCGGGCTCTGTCGGGCTCTGTCGGGCTCTACTGGGCCCTGTCGGGCTCTGTCGGGCTCTGTCGGGCTCTGTTGGGCTCTGTCGGGCTCTGTCGGGCTCTGTCGGGCTCTACTGGGCCCTGTCGGGCTCTGTCGGGCTCTGTCGGGCTCTGTCGGGCCCTGTCGGGCTCTGTCGGGCCCTGTCGGGCCCTGTCGGGCTCTGTCGGGCTCTGTCGGGCCCTGTCGGGCGCTCTCGGGCTCTGTCGGGCTCTGTCGGGCTCTATCGGGCTCTACTGGGCCCTGTCGGGCTCTGTCGGGCTCTGTCGGGCTCTGTCGGGCTCTGTCGGGCCCTGTCGGGCTCTGTCGGGCTCTACTGGGCCCTGTCGGGCCCTGTCGGGCTCTGTCGGGCACTGTCGGGCCCTGTCGGGCTCTGTCGGGCTCTCTCGGGCTCTACTGGGCCCTGTCGGGCTCTGTCGGGCTCTGTCGGGCCCTGTCGGGCTCTGTCGGGCTCTGTCGGGCTCTGTCGGGCTCTACTGGGACCTGTCGGGTTCTGTTGGGCTCTGTCGGGCTCTGTCGGGCTCTACTGGGCCCTGTCGGGCCCTGTCGGGCTCTGTCGGGCTCTGTCGGGCTCTGTCGGGCCATGTCGGGCTCTGTCGGGCTCTGTCGGGCTCTGTCGGGCCCTGTCGGGCTCTGTCGGGCTCTACTGGGCCCTGTCGGGCCCTGTCGGGCTCTGTCGGGCTCTGTCGGGCTCTGTCGGGCCCTGTCGGTCTCTGTCGGGCTCTGTCGGGCTCTGTCGGGCTCTACTGGGCCCTGTCGGGCTCTGTCGGGCTCTGTCGGGCTCTGTCGGGCTCTGACGGGTTCTGTCGGGCTCTGTCGGGCTCTGTCGGGCTCTACTGGGCCCTGTCGGGCCCTGTCGGGCCCTGTCGGGCTCTGTCGGGCTCTGTCGGGCTCTGTCGGGCTCTACTGGGCCCTGTCGGGCCCTGTCGGGCTCTGTCGGGCTCTGTCGGGCTCTGTCGGGCTCTACTGGGCTCTGTCGGGCCCTTTCGGGCCCTGTCGGGCTCTATCGGGCCCTGTCGGGCCCTGTCGGGCCCTGTCGGGCTCTGTCGTGCTCTGTCGGGCTCTACTGGGCCCTGTCGGGCCCTGTCGGGCTCTACTGGGCCCTGTCGGCTCTGTCGGGCCCTGTAGGGCCCTGTCGGGCTCTGTCGGGCTCTGTCGGGCTCTACTGGGCCCTGTCCGGCTCTGTCGGGCTCTGTCGGGCTCTGTTGGGCTCTGTCGGGCTCTGTCGGGCTCTGTCGGGCTCCACTGGGCCCTGTCGGGCTCTGTCGGGCTCTGTCGGGCTCTGTCGGGCCCTGTCGGGCTCTGTCGGGCCCTGTCGGGCCCTGTCGGGCTCTGTCGGGCTCTGTCGGGCCCTGTCGGGCTCTGTCGGGCTCTCTCGGGCTCTACTGGGCCCTGTCGGGCTCTGTCGGGCTCTGTCGGGCTCTGTCGGGCTCTGTCGGGCTCTATCGGGCTCTACTGGGCCCTGTCGGGCTCTGTCGGGCTCTGTCGGGCTCTGTCGGGCCCTGTCGGGCTCTGTCGGGCTCTACTGGGCCCTGTCGGGCCCTGTCGGGCTCTGTCGGGCACTGTCGGGCCCTGTCGGGCTCTGTCGGGCTCTCTCGGGCTCTACTGGGCCCTGTCGGGCTCTGTCGGGCTCTGTCGGGCCCTGTCGGGCTCTGTCGGGCTCTGTCGGGCTCTGTCGGGCTCTACTGGGACCTGTCGGGTTCTGTTGGGCTCTGTCGGGCTCTGTCGGGCTCTACTGGGCCCTGTCGGGCCCTGTCGGGCTCTGTCGGGCTCTGTCGGGCTCTGTCGGGCCATGTCGGGCTCTGTCGGGCTCTGTCGGGCTCTGTCGGGCCCTGTCGGGCTCTGTCGGGCTCTACTGGGCCCTGTCGGGCCCTGTCGGGCTCTGTCGGGCTCTGTCGGGCTCTGTCGGGCCCTGTCGGTCTCTGTCGGGCTCTGTCGGGCTCTGTCGGGCTCTACTGGGCCCTGTCGGGCTCTGTCGGGCTCTGTCGGGCTCTGTCGGGCTCTGACGGGTTCTGTCGGGCTCTGTCGGGCTCTGTCGGGCTCTACTGGGCCCTGTCGGGCCCTGTCGGGCCCTGTCGGGCTCTGTCGGGCTCTGTCGGGCTCTGTCGGGCTCTACTGGGCCCTGTCGGGCCCTGTCGGGCCCTGTCGGGCTCTGTCGGGCTCTGTCGGGCTCTGTCGGGCTCTACTGGGCCCTGTCGGGCCCTGTCGGGCTCTGTCGGGCTCTGTCGGTCTCTGTCGGGCTCTACTGGGCTCTGTCGGGCCCTTTCGGGCCCTGTCGGGCTCTATCGGGCCCTGTCGGGCCCTGTCGGGCTCTGTCGGGCTCTGTCGGGCTCTGTCGGGCTCTGTCGGGCTCTACTGGGCTCTGTCGGGCCCTTTCGGGCCCTGTCGGGCCCTGTCGGGCCCTGTCGGGCTCTGTCGGGCTCTGTCGGGCTCTACTGGGCCATGTCGGGCCCTGTCGGGCTCTGTCGGGCTCTGTCGGGCCCTGTCGGGCTCTGTCGGGCTCTGTCGGTCTCTACTGGGCCCTGTCGGGCCCTGTCGGTCTCTGTCGGGCTCTGTCGGGCTCTGTCGGTCTCTACTGGGCTCTGTCGGGCCTTGTCGGGCCCTGTCGGGCTCTGTCGGGCCCTATCGGGCCCTGTCGGGCTCTGTCGGGCTCTGTCGGGCCCTGTCGGGCTCTGTCGGGCTCTGTCGGGGCCTGTCGGGCTCTGTCGGGCTCTGTCGGGCTCTGTCGGGCTCTGTCGGGCTCTACTGGGCCCTGTCGGGCTCTGTCAGGCTCTGTCGGGCCCTGTCGGGCTCTGTCGGGCTCTGTCGGGCTCTGTCGGGCCCTGTCGGGCTCTGTCGGGCTCTACTGGGCTCTACTGGGCCCTGTCGGGCTCTGTCGGGCTCTGTCGGGCTCTGTCGGGCTCTACTGGGCTCTGTCGGGGCCCTGTCGGGCTCTGTCGGGGCTCTGTCGGGCCCTGTCGGGCTCTGTCGGGCTCTGTCGGGCTCTGTCGGGCTCTACTGGGCCCTGTCGGGCTCTGTCGGGCTCTGTCGGGCTCTGTCGGGCTCTGTCGGGCTCTACTGGGGCCCTGTCGGGCCCTGTCGGGCTCTGTCGGGCTCTGTCGGGCTCTGTCGGGCTCAACTGGTCTCTGTCGGGCTCTGTCGGGTTCTGTCGGGCTCTGTCGGGCTCTGTCGGGCTCTGTCGGGCTCTACTGGGCTCTGTCGGGCTCTGTCGGGCTCTACTGGGCCCTGTCGGGCTCTGTCGGACTCTGTCGGGCTCTGTCGGGCTCTACTGGGCTCTGTCGTCCTCTGTCGGGTTCTGTCGGGCTCTGTCGGGCTCTGTCGGCTCTACTGGGCTCTGTCGGGCCCTGTCGGGCCCTGTCGGGCTCTGTCGGGCTCTGTCGGGCCCTGTCGGGCCCTGTCGGGCTCTGTCGGGCTCTGTCGGGCTCTACTGGGCCTGTCGGGCCCTGTCGGGCCCTGGTCGGGCTCTGTCGGGCTCTGTCGGGCTCTGTCGGGCCCTGTCGGGCTCTGTCGGGCTCTGTCGGGTTCTGTCGGGCCCTGTCGGGCTCTGTCGGGCTCTGTCGGGCTCTACTGGGCCCTGTCGGGCCCTGTCGGGCCCTGTCGGGCTCTGTCGGGCCCTGTCGGGGCCCTGTCGGGCCCTGTCGGGCTCTGTCGGCTCTGGTCGGGCTCTGTCGGGCCCTGTCGGGCTCTGTCGGGTCCCTGTCGGGCCCTGTCGGGCTCTGTCGGGCTCTGTCGGGCTCTACTGGGCCCTGTCGGGCTCTGTCGGGCTCTGTCGGGCCCTGTCGGGCCCTGTCGGGCTCTGTCGGGCTCTACTGGGCTCTGTCGGGCTCTGTTGGGCTCTGTCGGGCTCTGTCGGGCTCTGTCGGGCTCTACTGGGCCCTGTCGGGCTCTGTCGGGCTCTGTCGGGCCCTGTCGGGCCCTGTCGGGCTCTGTCGGGCTCTACTGGGCTCTGTCGGGCTCTGTTGGGCTCTGTCGGGCTCTGTCGGGCTCTGTCGGGCTCTACTGGGCCCTGTCGGGCTCTGTCGGGTCTGTCGGGCTCTGTCGGGCCCTGTCGGGCTCTGTCGGGCCCTGCCGGGCCCTGTCGGGCTCTGTCGGGCTCTGTCGGGCCCTGTCGGGCTCTCTCGGGCTCTGTCGGGCTCTGTCGGGCTCTGTCGGGCTCTACTGGGCCCTGTCGGGCTCTGTCGGGCTCTGTCGGGCCCTGTCGGGCTCTGTCGGGCTCTGTCGGGCTCTGTCGGGCCCTGTCGGCTCTGTCGGGCTCTACTGGGCCCTGTCGGGCCCTGTCGGGCTCTGTCGGGCTCTGTCGGGCCCTGTCGGGCTCTGTCGGGCTCTACTGGCTCTGTCGGGCCCTTTCGGGCCCTGTCGGGCTCTATCGGGCCTGTCGCCCTGTCGGGCCCTGGGCCTCGGCTCTGTCGGGCTCTGTCGGGCTCTACTGGGCTCTGTCAGCCCTTTCGGGCCCTGTCGGGCCCTGTCGGGCTCTGTCGGGCCCTGTCGGGCTCTGTCGGGCTCTGTCGGGGCCTGTCGGGCTCTGTCGGGCTCTGTCGGGCTCTGTCGGGCTCTGTCGGGCTCTACTGGGCCCTGTCGAGCTCTGTCAGGCTCTGTCGGGCCCTGTCGGGATCTGTCGGGCTCTGTCGGGCTCTGTTGGGCCCTGTCGGGCTCTGTCGGGCTCTACTGGGCTCTACTGGGCCCTGTCGGGCTCTGTCGGGCCCTGTCGGGCCTGTCGGGCTCTGTCGGGCTCTGTCGGGCCCTGTCGGGCTCTGTCGGCTCTGTCGGGCCTCTGTCGGGCTCTACTGGGCCCTGTCGGGCCCTGTCGGGCTCTGTCGGGGCTCTGTCGGGCTCTGTCGGGCTCAACTGGTCTCTGTCGGGCTCTGTCGGGCTCTGTCGGGCTCTGTCGGGCTCTGTCGGGCTCTACTGGGCTCTACTGGGCCCTGTTCGGGCTCTGTCGGGCTCTGTCGGGCCCTGTCGGGCCCTGTCGGGCTCTGTCGGGCTCTGTCGGGTTCTGTCGGGCTCTGTCAGGCTCTGTCTGGCTCTACTGGGCCCTGTCGGGCCCTCTCGGGCTCTGTCGGGCTCTGTCGGGCTCTGTCGGGCTCTGTCGGGCTCTACTGGGCCCTGTCGGGCCTGTCGGGCCCTGTCGGCTCTGTCGGCTCTGTCGGGCTCTACTGGGCTCTGTCGGCCTCTGTCGGGTTCTGTCGGGCTCTGTCGGGCTCTGTCGGGCTCTGTCGGGCTCTACTGGGCTCTGTCGGGCCCTGTCGGGCCCTGTCGGGCTCTACTGGGCTCTGTCGGGCCCTGTCGGGCCCTGTCGGGCTCTGTCGGGCTCTGTCGGGCTCTACTGGGCCCTGTCGGGCTCTGTCGGGCTCTGTCGGGCCCTGTCGGGCCCTGTCGGGCTCTGTCGGGCTCTGTCGGGCTCTACTGGGCCCTGTCGGGCTCTGTCGGGCTCTGTCGGGCCCTGTCGGGCCCTGTCGGGCTCTGTCGGGCCCTGTCGGGCCCTGTCGGGCTCTGTCGGGCTCTGTCGGGCTCTACTGGGCCCTGTCGGGCTCTGTCGGGCTCTGTCGGGCCCTGTCGGGCTCTGTCGGGCTCTGTCGGGCTCTGTCGGGCCCTGTCGGGCTCTGTCGGCCCTGTCGGGCCCTGTCGGGCTCTGTTGGGCTCTGTCGGGCCCTGTCGGGCTCTCTCGGGCTCTGTCGGGCTCTGTCGGGCTCTGTCGGGCTCTACTGGGCCCTGTCGGGCTCTGTCGGGCTCTGTCGGGCTCAACTGGTCTCTGTCGGGCTCTGTCGGGTTCTGTCGGGCTCTGTCGGCTCTGTCGGCTCTGTCGGGCTCTACTGGGCTCTGTCGGGCTCTGTCGGGCTCTACTGGGCCCTGTCGGGCTCTGTCGGACTCTGTCGGGCTCTGTCGGGCTCTACTGGGCTCTGTCGTCCTCTGTCGGGTTCTGTCGGGCTCTGTCGGGCTCTGTCGGGCTCTACTGGGCTCTGTCGGGCCCTGTCGGGCCCTGTCGGGCTCTGTCGGGCTCTGTCGGGCCCTGTCGGGCCCTGTCGGGCTCTGTCGGGCTCTGTCGGGCTCTACTGGGCCCTGTCGGGCCCTGTCGGGCCCTGTCGGGCTCTGTCGGGCTCTGTCGGGCTCTGTCGGGCCCTGTCGGGCTCTGTCGGGCTCTGTCGGGTTCTGTCGGGCCCTGTCGGGCTCTGTCGGGCTCTGTCGGGCTCTACTGGGCCCTGTCGGGCCCTGTCGGGCCCTGTCGGGCTCTGTCGGGCCCTGTCGGGCCCTGTCGGGCCCTGTCGGGCTCTGTCGGGCTCTGTCGGGCTCTGTCGGGCCCTGTCGGGCTCTGTCGGTCCCTGTCGGGCCCTGTCGGGCTCTGTCGGGCTCTGTCGGGCCCTGTCGGGCCCTGTCGGGCTCTGTCGGGCTCTACTGGGCTCTGTCGGGCTCTGTTGGGCTCTGTCGGGCTCTGTCGGGCTCTGTCGGGCTCTACTGGGCCCTGTCGGGCTCTGTCGGGCTCTGTCGGGCCCTGTCGGGCCCTGTCGGGCTCTGTCGGGCTCTACTGGGCTCTGTCGGGCTCTGTTGGGCTCTGTCGGGCTCTGTCGGGCTCTGTCGGGCTCTACTGGGCCCTGTCGGGCTCTGTCGGGCTCTGTCGGGCTCTGTCGGGCCCTGTCGGGCTCTGTCGGGCCCTGCCGGGCCCTGTCGGGCTCTGTCGGGCTCTGTCGGGCCCTGTCGGGCTCTCTCGGGCTCTGTCGGGCTCTGTCGGGCTCTGTCGGGCTCTACTGGGCCCTGTCGGGCTCTGTCGGGCTCTGTCGGGCCCTGTCGGGCTCTGTCGGGCTCTGTCGGGCTCTGTCGGGCCCTGTCGGGCTCTGTCGGGCTCTACTGGGCCCTGTCGGGCCCTGTCGGGCTCTGTCGGGCTCTGTCGGGCCCTGTCGGGCTCTGTCGGGCTCTGTCGGGCTCTGTCGGGCTCTACTGGGCCCTGTCGGGCTCTGTCGGGCCCTGTCGGGCTCTGTCGGGCTCTGTCGGGCTCTGTCGGGCTCTACTGGGACCTGTCGGGCCCTGTCGGGCTCTGTCGGGCTCTGTCGGACTCTACTGGGCCCTGTCGGGCCCTGTCGGGCTCTGTCGGGCTCTGTCGGGCTCTGTCGGGCCATGTCGGGCTCTGTCGGGCTCTGTCGGGCTGTGTCGGGCCCTGTCGGGCTCTGTCGGGCTCTACTGGGCCCTGTCGGGCCCTGTCGGGCCCTGTCGGGCTCTGTCGGGCTCTGTCGGGCTCTGTCGGGCCCTGTCGGTCTCTGTCGGGCTCTGTCGGGCTCTGTCGGGCTCTACTGGGCCCTGTCGGGCTCTGTCGGGCTCTGTCGGGCTCTGTCGGGCTCTGACGGGTTCTTTCGGGCTCTGTCGGGCTCTGTCGGGCTCTACTGGGCCCTGTCGGGCCCTGTCGGGCCCTGTCGGGCTCTGTCGGGCTCTGTCGGGCCCTGTCGGGCTCTGTCGGGCTCTGTCGGGCTCTGTCGGGCTCTACTGGGCCCTGTCGGGCCCTGTCGGGCTCTGTCGGGCTCTGTCGGGCTCTGTCGGGCTCTACTGGGCTCTGTCGGGCCCTTTCGGGCCCTGTCGGGCTCTATCGGGCCCTGTCGGGCCCTGTCGGGCCCTGTCGGGCTCTGTCGGGCTCTGTCGGGCTCTACTGGGCTCTGTCAGGCCCTTTCGGGCCCTGTCGGGCCCTGTCGGGCTCTGTCGGGCCCTGTCGGGCTCTGTCGGGCTCTGTCGGGGCCTGTCGGGCTCTGTCGGGCTCTGTCGGGCTCTGTCGGGCTCTGTCGGGCTCTACTGGGCCCTGTCGAGCTCTGTCAGGCTCTGTCGGGCCCTGTCGGGATCTGTCGGGCTCTGTCGGGCTCTGTTGGGCCCTGTCGGGCTCTGTCGGGCTCTACTGGGCTCTACTGGGCCCTGTCGGGCTCTGTCGGGCCCTGTCGGGCCCTGTCGGGCTCTGTCGGGCTCTGTCGGGCCCTGTCGGGCTCTGTCGGGCTCTGTCGGGCTCTGTCGGGCTCTACTGGGCCCTGTCGGGCCCTGTCGGGCTCTGTCGGGCTCTGTCGGGCTCTGTCGGGCTCAACTGGTCTCTGTCGGGCTCTGTCGGGCTCTGTCGGGCTCTGTCGGGCTCTGTCGGGCTCTACTGGGCTCTACTGGGCCCTGTCGGGCTCTGTCGGGCTCTGTCGGGCCCTGTCGGGCCCTGTCGGGCTCTGTCGGGCTCTGTCGGGTTCTGTCGGGCTCTGTCAGGCTCTGTCTGGCTCTACTGGGCCCTGTCGGGCCCTCTCGGGCTCTGTCGGGCTCTGTCGGGCTCTGTCGGGCTCTGTCGGGCTCTACTGGGCCCTGTCGGGCCCTGTCGGGCCCTGTCGGGCTCTGTCGGGCTCTGTCGGGCTCTACTGGGCTCTGTCGGCCTCTGTCGGGTTCTGTCGGGCTCTGTCGGGCTCTGTCGGGCTCTGTCGGGCTCTACTGGGCTCTGTCGGGCCCTGTCGGGCCCTGTCGGGCTCTACTGGGCTCTGTCGGGCCCTGTCGGGCCCTGTCGGGCTCTGTCGGGCTCTGTCGGGCTCTACTGGGCCCTGTCGGGCTCTGTCGGGCTCTGTCGGGCCCTGTCGGGCCCTGTCGGGCTCTGTCGGGCTCTGTCGGGCTCTACTGGGCCCTGTCGGGCTCTGTCGGGCTCTGTCGGGCCCTGTCGGGCCCTGTCGGGCTCTGTCGGGCCCTGTCGGGCCCTGTCGGGCTCTGTCGGGCTCTGTCGGGCTCTACTGGGCCCTGTCGGGCTCTGTCGGGCTCTGTCGGGCCCTGTCGGGCTCTGTCGGGCTCTGTCGGGCTCTGTCGGGCCCTGTCGGGCTCTGTCGGGCCCTGTCGGGCCCTGTCGGGCTCTGTTGGGCTCTGTCGGGCCCTGTCGGGCTCTCTCGGGCTCTGTCGGGCTCTGTCGGGCTCTGTCGGGCTCTACTGGGCCCTGTCGGGCTCTGTCGGGCTCTGTCGGGCTCTGTCGGGCCCTGTCGGGCTCTGTCGGCCTCTACTGGGCCCTGTCGGGCCCTGTCGGGCTCTGTCGGGCTCTGTCGGGCCCTGTCGGGCTCTGTCGGGCTCTGTCGGGCTCTGTCGGGCTCTACTGGGCCCTGTCGGGCTCTGTCGGGCTCTGTCGGGCTCTGTCGGGCTCTGTCGGGCTCTACTGGGCCCTGTCGGGCCCTGTCGGGCTCTGTCGGGCTCTGTCGGGCTCTGTCGGGCTCAACTGGTCTCTGTCGGGCTCTGTCGGGTTCTGTCGGGCTCTGTCGGGCTCTGTCGGGCTCTGTCGGGCTCTACTGGGCTCTGTCGGGCTCTGTCGGGCTCTACTGGGCCCTGTCGGGCTCTGTCGGACTCTGTCGGGCTCTGTCGGGCTCTACTGGGCTCTGTCGTCCTCTGTCGGGTTCTGTCGGGCTCTGTCGGGCTCTGTCGGGCTCTACTGGGCTCTGTCGGGCCCTGTCGGGCCCTGTCGGGCTCTGTCGGGCTCTGTCGGGCCCTGTCGGGCCCTGTCGGGCTCTGTCGGGCTCTGTCGGGCTCTACTGGGCCCTGTCGGGCCCTGTCGGGCCCTGTCGGGCTCTGTCGGGCTCTGTCGGGCTCTGTCGGGCCCTGTCGGGCTCTGTCGGGCTCTGTCGGGCTCTGTCGGGCCCTGTCGGGCTCTGTCGGGCTCTGTCGGGCTCTACTGGGCCCTGTCGGGCCCTGTCGGGCTCTGTCGGGCCCTGTCGGGCCCTGTCGGGCCCTGTCGGGCTCTGTCGGGCTCTGTCGGGCTCTGTCGGGCCCTGTCGGGCTCTGTCGGTCCCTGTCGGGCCCTGTCGGGCTCTGTCGGGCTCTGTCGGGCTCTACTGGGCCCTGTCGGGCTCTGTCGGGCTCTGTCGGGCCCTGTCGGGCCCTGTCGGGCTCTGTCGGGCTCTACTGGGCTCTGTCGGGCTCTGTTGGGCTCTGTCGGGCTCTGTCGGGCTCTGTCGGGCTCTACTGGGCCCTGTCGGGCCCTGTCGGGCTCTGTCGGGCTCTGTCGGGCCCTGTCGGGCTCTGTCGGGCTCTGTCGGGCTCTGTCGGGCTCTACTGGGCCCTGTCGGGCTCTGTCGGGCCCTGTCGGGCTCTGTCGGGCTCTGTCGGGCTCTGTCGGGCTCTACTGGGACCTGTCGGGCCCTGTCGGGCTCTGTCGGGCTCTGTCGGACTCTACTGGGCCCTGTCGGGCCCTGTCGGGCTCTGTCGGGCTCTGTCGGGCTCTGTCGGGCCATGTCGGGCTCTGTCGGGCTCTGTCGGGCTGTGTCGGGCCCTGTCGGGCTCTGTCGGGCTCTACTGGGCCCTGTCGGGCCCTGTCGGGCCCTGTCGGGCTCTGTCGGGCTCTGTCGGGCTCTGTCGGGCCCTGTCGGTCTCTGTCGGGCTCTGTCGGGCTCTGTCGGGCTCTACTGGGCCCTGTCGGGCTCTGTCGGGCTCTGTCGGGCTCTGTCGGGCTCTGACGGGTTCTTTCGGGCTCTGTCGGGCTCTGTCGGGCTCTACTGGGCCCTGTCGGGCCCTGTCGGGCCCTGTCGGGCTCTGTCGGGCTCTGTCGGGCCCTGTCGGGCTCTGTCGGGCTCTGTCGGGCTCTGTCGGGCTCTACTGGGCCCTGTCGGGCCCTGTCGGGCTCTGTCGGGCTCTGTCGGGCTCTGTCGGGCTCTACTGGGCTCTGTCGGGCCCTTTCGGGCCCTGTCGGGCTCTATCGGGCCCTGTCGGGCCCTGTCGGGCCCTGTCGGGCTCTGTCGGGCTCTGTCGGGCTCTACTGGGCTCTGTCAGGCCCTTTCGGGCCCTGTCGGGCCCTGTCGGGCTCTGTCGGGCCCTGTCGGGCTCTGTCGGGCTCTGTCGGGGCCTGTCGGGCTCTGTCGGGCTCTGTCGGGCTCTGTCGGGCTCTGTCGGGCTCTACTGGGCCCTGTCGAGCTCTGTCAGGCTCTGTCGGGCCCTGTCGGGATCTGTCGGGCTCTGTCGGGCTCTGTTGGGCCCTGTCGGGCTCTGTCGGGCTCTACTGGGCTCTACTGGGCCCTGTCGGGCTCTGTCGGGCCCTGTCGGGCCCTGTCGGGCTCTGTCGGGCTCTGTCGGGCCCTGTCGGGCTCTGTCGGGCTCTGTCGGGCTCTGTCGGGCTCTACTGGGCCCTGTCGGGCCCTGTCGGGCTCTGTCGGGCTCTGTCGGGCTCTGTCGGGCTCAACTGGTCTCTGTCGGGCTCTGTCGGGCTCTGTCGGGCTCTGTCGGGCTCTGTCGGGCTCTACTGGGCTCTACTGGGCCCTGTCGGGCTCTGTCGGGCTCTGTCGGGCCCTGTCGGGCCCTGTCGGGCTCTGTCGGGCTCTGTCGGGTTCTGTCGGGCTCTGTCAGGCTCTGTCTGGCTCTACTGGGCCCTGTCGGGCCCTCTCGGGCTCTGTCGGGCTCTGTCGGGCTCTGTCGGGCTCTGTCGGGCTCTACTGGGCCCTGTCGGGCCCTGTCGGGCCCTGTCGGGCTCTGTCGGGCTCTGTCGGGCTCTACTGGGCTCTGTCGGCCTCTGTCGGGTTCTGTCGGGCTCTGTCGGGCTCTGTCGGGCTCTGTCGGGCTCTACTGGGCTCTGTCGGGCCCTGTCGGGCCCTGTCGGGCTCTACTGGGCTCTGTCGGGCCCTGTCGGGCCCTGTCGGGCTCTGTCGGGCTCTGTCGGGCTCTACTGGGCCCTGTCGGGCTCTGTCGGGCTCTGTCGGGCCCTGTCGGGCCCTGTCGGGCTCTGTCGGGCTCTGTCGGGCTCTACTGGGCCCTGTCGGGCTCTGTCGGGCTCTGTCGGGCCCTGTCGGGCCCTGTCGGGCTCTGTCGGGCCCTGTCGGGCCCTGTCGGGCTCTGTCGGGCTCTGTCGGGCTCTACTGGGCCCTGTCGGGCTCTGTCGGGCTCTGTCGGGCCCTGTCGGGCTCTGTCGGGCTCTGTCGGGCTCTGTCGGGCCCTGTCGGGCTCTGTCGGGCCCTGTCGGGCCCTGTCGGGCTCTGTTGGGCTCTGTCGGGCCCTGTCGGGCTCTCTCGGGCTCTGTCGGGCTCTGTCGGGCTCTGTCGGGCTCTACTGGGCCCTGTCGGGCTCTGTCGGGCTCTGTCGGGCTCTGTCGGGCCCTGTCGGGCTCTGTCGGCCTCTACTGGGCCCTGTCGGGCCCTGTCGGGCTCTGTCGGGCTCTGTCGGGCCCTGTCGGGCTCTGTCGGGCTCTGTCGGGCTCTGTCGGGCTCTACTGGGCCCTGTCGGGCTCTGTCGGGCTCTGTCGGGCTCTGTCGGGCTCTGTCGGGCTCTACTGGGCCCTGTCGGGCCCTGTCGGGCTCTGTCGGGCTCTGTCGGGCTCTGTCGGGCTCAACTGGTCTCTGTCGGGCTCTGTCGGGTTCTGTCGGGCTCTGTCGGGCTCTGTCGGGCTCTGTCGGGCTCTACTGGGCTCTGTCGGGCTCTGTCGGGCTCTACTGGGCCCTGTCGGGCTCTGTCGGACTCTGTCGGGCTCTGTCGGGCTCTACTGGGCTCTGTCGTCCTCTGTCGGGTTCTGTCGGGCTCTGTCGGGCTCTGTCGGGCTCTACTGGGCTCTGTCGGGCCCTGTCGGGCCCTGTCGGGCTCTGTCGGGCTCTGTCGGGCCCTGTCGGGCCCTGTCGGGCTCTGTCGGGCTCTGTCGGGCTCTACTGGGCCCTGTCGGGCCCTGTCGGGCCCTGTCGGGCTCTGTCGGGCTCTGTCGGGCTCTGTCGGGCCCTGTCGGGCTCTGTCGGGCTCTGTCGGGTTCTGTCGGGCCCTGTCGGGCTCTGTCGGGCTCTGTCGGGCTCTACTGGGCCCTGTCGGGCCCTGTCGGGCTCTGTCGGGCCCTGTCGGGCCCTGTCGGGCCCTGTCGGGCTCTGTCGGGCTCTGTCGGGCTCTGTCGGGCCCTGTCGGGCTCTGTCGGTCCCTGTCGGGCCCTGTCGGGCTCTGTCGGGCTCTGTCGGGCTCTACTGGGCCCTGTCGGGCTCTGTCGGGCTCTGTCGGGCCCTGTCGGGCCCTGTCGGGCTCTGTCGGGCTCTACTGGGCTCTGTCGGGCTCTGTTGGGCTCTGTCGGGCTCTGTCGGGCTCTGTCGGGCTCTACTGGGCCCTGTCGGGCTCTGTCGGGCTCTGTCGGGCCCTGTCGGGCCCTGTCGGGCTCTGTCGGGCTCTACTGGGCTCTGTCGGGCTCTGTTGGGCTCTGTCGGGCTCTGTCGGGCTCTGTCGGGCTCTACTGGGCCCTGTCGGGCTCTGTCGGGCTCTGTCGGGCTCTGTCGGGCCCTGTCGGGCTCTGTCGGGCCCTGCCGGGCCCTGTCGGGCTCTGTCGGGCTCTGTCGGGCCCTGTCGGGCTCTCTCGGGCTCTGTCGGGCTCTGTCGGGCTCTGTCGGGCTCTACTGGGCCCTGTCGGGCTCTGTCGGGCTCTGTCGGGCCCTGTCGGGCTCTGTCGGGCTCTGTCGGGCTCTGTCGGGCCCTGTCGGGCTCTGTCGGGCTCTACTGGGCCCTGTCGGGCCCTGTCGGGCTCTGTCGGGCTCTGTCGGGCCCTGTCGGGCTCTGTCGGGCTCTGTCGGGCTCTGTCGGGCTCTACTGGGCCCTGTCGGGCTCTGTCGGGCCCTGTCGGGCTCTGTCGGGCTCTGTCGGGCTCTGTCGGGCTCTACTGGGACCTGTCGGGCCCTGTCGGGCTCTGTCGGGCTCTGTCGGACTCTACTGGGCCCTGTCGGGCCCTGTCGGGCTCTGTCGGGCTCTGTCGGGCTCTGTCGGGCCATGTCGGGCTCTGTCGGGCTCTGTCGGGCTGTGTCGGGCCCTGTCGGGCTCTGTCGGGCTCTACTGGGCCCTGTCGGGCCCTGTCGGGCCCTGTCGGGCTCTGTCGGGCTCTGTCGGGCTCTGTCGGGCCCTGTCGGTCTCTGTCGGGCTCTGTCGGGCTCTGTCGGGCTCTACTGGGCCCTGTCGGGCTCTGTCGGGCTCTGTCGGGCTCTGTCGGGCTCTGACGGGTTCTTTCGGGCTCTGTCGGGCTCTGTCGGGCTCTACTGGGCCCTGTCGGGCCCTGTCGGGCCCTGTCGGGCTCTGTCGGGCTCTGTCGGGCCCTGTCGGGCTCTGTCGGGCTCTGTCGGGCTCTGTCGGGCTCTACTGGGCCCTGTCGGGCCCTGTCGGGCTCTGTCGGGCTCTGTCGGGCTCTGTCGGGCTCTACTGGGCTCTGTCGGGCCCTTTCGGGCCCTGTCGGGCTCTGTCGGGCTCTGTCGGGCTCTACTGGGCTCTGTCAGGCCCTTTCGGGCCCTGTCGGGCCCTGTCGGGCTCTGTCGGGCCCTGTCGGGCTCTGTCGGGCTCTGTCGGGGCCTGTCGGGCTCTGTCGGGCTCTGTCGGGCTCTGTCGGGGCCTGTCGGACTCTGTCGGGCTCTGTCGGGCTCTGTCGGGCTCTGTCGGGCTCTACTGGGCCCTGTCGAGCTCTGTCAGGCTCTGTCGGGCCCTGTCGGGATCTGTCGGGCTCTGTCGGGCTCTGTTGGGCCCTGTCGGGCTCTGTCGGGCTCTACTGGGCTCTACTGGGCCCTGTCGGGCTCTGTCGGGCCCTGTCGGGCCCTGTCGGGCTCTGTCGGGCTCTGTCGGGCCCTGTCGGGCTCTGTCGGGCTCTGTCGGGCTCTGTCGGGCTCTACTGGGCCCTGTCGGGCCCTGTCGGGCTCTGTCGGGCTCTGTCGGGCTCTGTCGGGCTCAACTGGTCTCTGTCGGGCTCTGTCGGGCTCTGTCGGGCTCTGTCGGGCTCTGTCGGGCTCTACTGGGCTCTACTGGGCCCTGTCGGGCTCTGTCGGGCTCTGTCGGGCCCTGTCGGGCCCTGTCGGGCTCTGTCGGGCTCTGTCGGGTTCTGTCGGGCTCTGTCAGGCTCTGTCTGGCTCTACTGGGCCCTGTCGGGCCCTCTCGGGCTCTGTCGGGCTCTGTCGGGCTCTGTCGGGCTCTGTCGGGCTCTACTGGGCCCTGTCGGGCCCTGTCGGGCCCTGTCGGGCTCTGTCGGGCTCTGTCGGGCTCTACTGGGCTCTGTCGGCCTCTGTCGGGTTCTGTCGGGCTCTGTCGGGCTCTGTCGGGCTCTGTCGGGCTCTACTGGGCTCTGTCGGGCCCTGTCGGGCCCTGTCGGGCTCTACTGGGCTCTGTCGGGCCCTGTCGGGCCCTGTCGGGCTCTGTCGGGCTCTGTCGGGCTCTACTGGGCCCTGTCGGGCTCTGTCGGGCTCTGTCGGGCTCTGTCGGGCCCTGTCGGGCCCTGTCGGGCTCTGTCGGGCTCTGTCGGGCTCTACTGGGCCCTGTCGGGCTCTGTCGGGCTCTGTCGGGCCCTGTCGGGCCCTGTCGGGCTCTGTCGGGCCCTGTCGGGCCCTGTCGGGCTCTGTCGGGCTCTGTCGGGCTCTACTGGGCCCTGTCGGGCTCTGTCGGGCTCTGTCGGGCCCTGTCGGGCTCTGTCGGGCTCTGTCGGGCTCTGTCGGGCCCTGTCGGGCTCTGTCGGGCCCTGTCGGGCCCTGTCGGGCTCTGTTGGGCTCTGTCGGGCCCTGTCGGGCTCTCTCGGGCTCTGTCGGGCTCTGTCGGGCTCTGTCGGGCTCTACTGGGCCCTGTCGGGCTCTGTCGGGCTCTGTCGGGCTCTGTCGGGCCCTGTCGGGCTCTGTCGGCCTCTACTGGGCCCTGTCGGGCCCTGTCGGGCTCTGTCGGGCTCTGTCGGGCCCTGTCGGGCTCTGTCGGGCTCTGTCGGGCTCTGTCGGGCTCTACTGGGCCCTGTCGGGCTCTGTCGGGCTCTGTCGGACTCTGTCGGGCCCTGTCGGGCTCTGTCGGGCTCTGTCGGGCTCTGTCGGGCTCTACTGGGCCCTGTCGGGTTCTGTCGGGCTCTGTCGGGCTCTGTCGGGCTCTACTGGGCCCTGTCGGGCCCTGTCGGGCTCTGTCGGGCTCTGTCGGGCTCTGTCGGGCCATGTCGGGCTCTGTCGGGCTCTGTCGGGCTCTGTCGGGCCCTGTCGGGCTCTGTCGGGCTCTACTGGGCCCTGTCGGGCCCTGTCGGGCTCTGTCGGGCTCTGTCGGGCTCTGTAGGGCCCTGTCGGTCTCTGTCGGGCTCTGTCGGGCTCTGTCGGGCTCTACTGGGCCCTGTCGGGCCCTCTCGGGCTCTGTCGGGCCCTCTCGGGCTCTGTCGGGCTCTGTCGGGCTCTGTCGGGCTCTACTGGGCCCTGTCGGGCCCTGTCGGGCCCTGTCGGGCTCTGTCGGGCTCTGTCGGGCTCTGTCGGGCTCTACTGGGCTCTGTCGGCCTCTGTCGGGTTCTGTCGGGCTCTGTCGGGCTCTGTCGGGCTCTGTCGGGCTCTACTGGGCTCTGTCGGGCCCTGTCGGGCCCTGTCGGACTCTGTCGGGCCCTGTCGGGCTCTGTCGGGCTCTGTCGGGCTCTGTCGGGCTCTACTGGGCCCTGTCGGGCTCTGTCGGGCTCTGTCGGGCTCTGTCGGGCTCTACTGGGCCCTGTCGGGCCCTGTCGGGCTCTGTCGGGCTCTGTCGGGCTCTGTCGGGCTCAACTGGTCTCTGTCGGGCTCTGTCGGGTTCTGTCGGGCTCTGTCGGGCTCTGTCGGGCCCTGTCGGGCCCTGTCGGTCCCTGTCGGGCTCTGTCGGGCTCTGTCGGGCTCTACTGGGCCCTGTCGGGCCCTGTCGGGCTCTGTCGGGCTCTGTCGGGCTCTGTCGGGCTCTACTGGGCCCTGTCGGGCTCTGTCGGGTTCTGTCGGGCCCTCTCGTGCTCTGTCGGGCTCTGTCGGGCTCTGTCGGGCCCTGTCGGGCCCTGTCGGGCTCTGTCGGGCTCTGTCGGGCTCTACTGGGCTAAACTGGGCTCTGTCGGGCCCTGTCGGGCCCTGTCGGGCTCTGTCGGGCTCTGTCGGGCTCTGTCGAGCCCTGTCGGGCTCTGTCGGGCTCTACTGGGCTCTGTCGGGCTCTGTCGGGCTCTGTCGGGCTCTGTCGGGCTCTACTGGGCTAAACTGGGCCCTGTCGGGCCCTGTCGGGCTCTGTCGGGCTCTGTCGGGCTCTGTCGGGCCATGTCGGGCTCTGTCGGGCTCTGTCGGGCTCTGTCGGGCCCTGTCGGGCTCTGTCGGGCTCTACTGGGCCCTGTCGGGCCCTGTCGGGCCCTGTCGGGCTCTGTCGGGCTCTGTCGGGCTCTGTCGGGCCCTGTCGGTCTCTGTCGGGCTCTGTCGGGCTCTGTCGGGCTCTACTGGGCCCTGTCGGGCTCTGTCGGGCTCTGTCGGGCTCTGACGGGTTCTGTCGGGGTCTGTCGGGCTCTGTCGGGCTCTACTGGGCCCTGTCGGGCCCTGTCGGGCCCTCTCGGGCTCTATCGGGCCCTGTCGGGCCCTGTCGGGCCCTGTCGGGCTCTGTCGGGCTCTGTCGGGCTCTACTGGGCCCTGTCGGGCCCTGTCGGGCTCTGTCGGGCTCTGTCGGGCTCTGTCGGGCTCTACTGGGCTCTGTCGGGCCCTTTCGGGCCCTGTCAGGCTCTGTCGGGCCCTGTCGGGCCCTGTCGGGCTCTGTCGGGCTCTGTCGGGCTCTACTGGGCCCTGTCGGGCTCTGTCGGGCTCTGTCGGGCTCTGTCGGGCTCTGTCGGTCTCTACTGGGCTCTGTCGGGCCCTGTCGGGCCCTGTCGGCCTCTGTCGGGCCCTGTCGGGCCCTTTCGGGCTCTGTCGGGCCCTGTCGGGCCCTGTCGGGCTCTGTCGGGCTCTGTCGGGCTCTGTCGGGCTCTACTGGGCACTGTCGGGCCCTGTCGGGCTCTGTCGGGCTCTGTCGGGCTCTGTCGGGCTCTACTGGGCTCTGTCGGGCCCTGTCGGGCCCTGTCGGGCTCTATCGGGCCCTGTCGGGCCCTGTCGGGCCCTGTCGGGCTCTGTCGGGCTCTGTCGGGCTCTACTGGGCCCTGTCGGGCCCTGTCGGGCTCTGTCGGGCTCTGTCGGGCTCTGTCGGGCTCTACTGGGCTCTGTCGGGCCCTTTCGGGCCCTGTCGGGCTCTGTCGGGCCCTGTCGGGCCCTGTCGGGCCCTGTCGGGCTCTGTCAGTCTCTGTCGGGCTCTACTGGGCCCTGTCGGGCCCTGTCGGGCTCTGTCGGGCTCTGTCGGGCTCTGTCAGGCTGTACTGGGCCCTGTCGGGCCCTGTCGGGCTCTGTCGGGCTCTGTCGGGCTCTGTCGGGCTCTGTCGGGCTCTACTGGGCCCTGTCGGGCCCTGTCGGGCTCTGTCGGGCCCTGTCGGGCCCTGTCGGGCTCTGTCGGGCTCTGTCGGGCTCTACTGGGCCCTGTCGGGCTCTGTCGGGCTCTGTCGGGCCCTGTCGGGCTCTGTCGGGCTCTGTCGGGCTCTGTCGGGCTCTACTGGGCCCTGTCGGGTTCTGTCGGGCTCTGTCGGGCTCTGTCGGGCTCTACTGGGCCCTGTCGGGCCCTGTCGGGCTCTGTCGGGCTCTGTCGGGCTCTGTCGGGCCATGTCGGGCTCTGTCGGGCTCTGTCGGGCTCTGTCGGGCTCTGTCGGGCTCTGTCGGGCTCTACTGGGCCCTGTCGGGCCCTGTCGGGCTCTGTCGGGCTCTGTCGGGCTCTGTCGGGCCCTGTCGGTCTCTGTCGGGCTCTGTCGGGCTCTGTGGGGCTCTACTGGGCCCTGTCGGGCTCTGTCGGGCTCTGTCGGGCTCTGACGGGTTCTGTCGGGCTCTGTCGGGCTCTGTCGGGCTCTACTGGGCTCTGTCGGGCCCTGTCGGGCCCTGTCGGGCTCTGTCGGGCCCTGTCGGGCCCTGTCGGGCCCTGTCGGGCTCTGTCGGGCTCTGTCGGGCTCTACAGGGCCCTGTCGGGCTCTGTCGGGGCCTGTCGGGCCCTGTCGGGCTCTGTCGGGCTCTGTCGGGCTCTACTGGGCCCTGTCGGGCCCTGTCGGGCTCTGTCGGGCTCTGTCGGGCCCTGTCGGGCCCTGTCGGGCTCTGTCGGGCTCTGTCGGGCCCTGTCGGGCTCTGTCGGGCTCTGTCGGGCCCTGTCGGGCTCTGTCGGGCTCTTGCGGGGCCTGTCGGGCTCTGTCGGGCTCTGTCGGGCTCTACTGGGCTCTACTGGGCTCTGTCACGCTCTGTCGGGCCCTGTCGGGCTCTGTCGGGCTCTGTCGGGCTCTGTCGGGCCCTGTCGGGCTCTGTCGGGCCCTGTCGGGCCCTGTCGGGCTCTGTCGGGCTCTGTCAGGCTCTGTCGGGCTCTACTGGGCTCTGTCGGGCTCTACTGGGCTCTACTGGGCCCTGTAGGGCTCTGTCGGGCTCTGTCGGGCTCTGTCGGGCTCTACTGGGCTCTGTCGGGCCCTGTCGGGCCCTGACGGGCTCTGTCGGGCTCTGTCGGGCCCTGTCGGGCTCTGTCGGGCTCTGTCGGGCTCTGTCGGGCTCTACTGGGCCCTGTCGGGCTCTGTCGGGCTCTGTCGGGCTCTGTCGGGCTCTGTCGGGCTCTACTGGGCCCTGTCGGGCTCTGTCGGGCTCTGTCGGGCTCTGTCGGGCTCTGTCGGGCTCAACTGGTCTCTGTCGGGCTCTGTCGGGTTCTGTCGGGCTCTGTCGGGCTCTGTCGGGCCCTGTCGGTCCCTGTCGGTCCCTGTCGGGCTCTGTCGGGCTCTGTCGGGCTCTACTGGGCCCTGTCGGGCCCTGTCGGGCTCTGTCGGGCTCTGTCGGGCTCTGTCGGGCTCTACTGGGCCCTGTCGGGCTCTGTCGGGTTCTGTCGGGCCCTCTCGTGCTCTGTCGGGCTCTGTCGGGCTCTGTCGGGCCCTGTCGGGCCCTGTCGGGCTCTGTCGGGCTCTGTCGGGCTCTACTGGGCTAAACTGGGCTCTGTCGGGCCCTGTCGGGCCCTGTCGGGCTCTGTCGGGCTCTGTCGGGCTCTGTCGAGCCCTGTCGGGCTCTGTCGGGCTCTACTGGGCTCTGTCGGGCTCTGTCGGGCTCTGTCGGGCTCTGTCGGGCTCTACTGGGCTAAACTGGGCCCTGTCGGGCCCTGTCGGGCTCTGTCGGGCTCTGTCGGGCTCTGTCGGGCCATGTCGGGCTCTGTCGGGCTCTGTCGGGCTCTGTCGGGCCCTGTCGGGCTCTGTCGGGCTCTACTGGGCCCTGTCGGGCCCTGTCGGGCCCTGTCGGGCTCTGTCGGGCTCTGTCGGGCTCTGTCGGGCCCTGTCGGTCTCTGTCGGGCTCTGTCGGGCTCTGTCGGGCTCTACTGGGCCCTGTCGGGCTCTGTCGGGCTCTGTCGGGCTCTGACGGGTTCTGTCGGGGTCTGTCGGGCTCTGTCGGGCTCTACTGGGCCCTGTCGGGCCCTGTCGGGCCCTCTCGGGCTCTATCGGGCCCTGTCGGGCCCTGTCGGGCCCTGTCGGGCTCTGTCGGGCTCTGTTGGGCTCTACTGGGCCCTGTCGGGCCCTGTCGGGCTCTGTCGGGCTCTGTCGGGCTCTGTCGGGCTCTACTGGGCTCTGTCGGGCCCTTTCGGGCCCTGTCAGGCTCTGTCGGGCCCTGTCGGGCCCTGTCGGGCTCTGTCGGGCTCTGTCGGGCTCTACTGGGCCCTGTCGGGCTCTGTCGGGCTCTGTCGGGCTCTGTCGGGCTCTGTCGGTCTCTACTGGGCTCTGTCGGGCCCTGTCGGGCCCTGTCGGCCTCTGTCGGGCCCTGTCGGGCCCTTTCGGGCTCTGTCGGGCCCTGTCGGGCCCTGTCGGGCTCTGTCGGGCTCTGTCGGGCTCTGTCGGGCTCTACTGGGCACTGTCGGGCCCTGTCGGGCTCTGTCGGGCTCTGTCGGGCTCTGTCGGGCTCTACTGGGCTCTGTCGGGCCCTGTCGGGCCCTGTCGGGCTCTATCGGGCCCTGTCGGGCCCTGTCGGGCCCTGTCGGGCTCTGTCGGGCTCTGTCGGGCTCTACTGGGCCCTGTCGGGCCCTGTCGGGCTCTGTCGGGCTCTGTCGGGCTCTGTCGGGCTCTACTGGGCTCTGTCGGGCCCTTTCGGGCCCTGTCGGGCTCTGTCGGGCCCTGTCGGGCCCTGTCGGGCCCTGTCGGGCTCTGTCAGTCTCTGTCGGGCTCTACTGGGCCCTGTCGGGCCCTGTCGGGCTCTGTCGGGCTCTGTCGGGCTCTGTCAGGCTGTACTGGGCCCTGTCGGGCCCTGTCGGGCTCTGTCGGGCTCTGTCGGGCTCTGTCGGGCTCTGTCGGGCTCTACTGGGCCCTGTCGGGCCCTGTCGGGCTCTGTCGGGCCCTGTCGGGCCCTGTCGGGCTCTGTCGGGCTCTGTCGGGCTCTACTGGGCCCTGTCGGGCTCTGTCGGGCTCTGTCGGGCCCTGTCGGGCTCTGTCGGGCTCTGTCGGGCTCTGTCGGGCTCTACTGGGCCCTGTCGGGTTCTGTCGGGCTCTGTCGGGCTCTGTCGGGCTCTACTGGGCCCTGTCGGGCCCTGTCGGGCTCTGTCGGGCTCTGTCGGGCTCTGTCGGGCCATGTCGGGCTCTGTCGGGCTCTGTCGGGCTCTGTCGGGCCCTGTCGGGCTCTGTCGGGCTCTACTGGGCCCTGTCGGGCCCTGTCGGGCTCTGTCGGGCTCTGTCGGGCTCTGTCGGGCCCTGTCGGTCTCTGTCGGGCTCTGTCGGGCTCTGTGGGGCTCTACTGGGCCCTGTCGGGCTCTGTCGGGCTCTGTCGGGCTCTGACGGGTTCTGTCGGGCTCTGTCGGGCTCTGTCGGGCTCTACTGGGCTCTGTCGGGCCCTGTCGGGCCCTGTCGGGCTCTGTCGGGCCCTGTCGGGCCCTGTCGGGCCCTGTCGGGCTCTGTCGGGCTCTGTCGGGCTCTACAGGGCCCTGTCGGGCTCTGTCGGGGCCTGTCGGGCCCTGTCGGGCTCTGTCGGGCTCTGTCGGGCTCTACTGGGCCCTGTCGGGCCCTGTCGGGCTCTGTCGGGCTCTGTCGGGCCCTGTCGGGCTCTGTCGGGCTCTGTCGGGCCCTGTCGGGCTCTGTCGGGCTCTTGCGGGGCCTGTCGGGCTCTGTCGGGCTCTGTCGGGCTCTACTGGGCTCTACTGGGCTCTGTCACGCTCTGTCGGGCCCTGTCGGGCTCTGTCGGGCTCTGTCGGGCTCTGTCGGGCCCTGTCGGGCTCTGTCGGGCCCTGTCGGGCCCTGTCGGGCTCTGTCGGGCTCTGTCAGGCTCTGTCGGGCTCTACTGGGCTCTGTCGGGCTCTACTGGGCTCTACTGGGCCCTGTAGGGCTCTGTCGGGCTCTGTCGGGCTCTGTCGGGCTCTACTGGGCTCTGTCGGGCCCTGTCGGGCCCTGACGGGCTCTGTCGGGCTCTGTCGGGCCCTGTCGGGCTCTGTCGGGCTCTGTCGGGCTCTGTCGGGCTCTACTGGGCCCTGTCGGGCTCTGTCGGGCTCTGTCGGGCTCTGTCGGGCTCTGTCGGGCTCTACTGGGCCCTGTCGGGTTCTGTCGCGCGCTGTCGGGCTCTGTCGGGCTCTGTCGGGCTCTACTGGGCTCTACTGGGCTCTGTCGGGCTCTGTCGGGCTCTACTGGGCCCTGTCGGGCTCTGTCGGGCCCTGTCGGGTCCTGTCGGGCTCTACTGGACTCTGTCGGGCCCTGTCGGGCCCTGTCGGGCTCTGTCGGGCTCTGTCGGGCTCTACTGGGCCCTGTCGGGCCCTGTCGGGCTCTGTCGGGCTCTGTCGGGCTCTGTCGGGCTCTACTGGGCCCTGTCGGGCTCTGTCGGGCTCTGTCGGGCTCTACTGGGCCCTGTCGGGCTCTGTCGGGCTCTGTCGGGCTCTGTCGGGCCCTGTCGGGCCCTGTCGGGCTCTGTCGGGCTCTGTCGGGCTCTACTGGGCCCTGTCGGGCTCTGTCGGGCTCTGTCGGGCCCTGTCGGGCTCTGTCGGGCTCTGTCGGGCTCTGTCGGGCTCTACTGGGCCCTGTCGGGTTCTGTCGGGCTCTGTCGGGCTCTGTCGGGCTCTACTGGGCCCTGTCGGGCCCTGTCGGGCTCTGTCGGGCTCTGTCGGGCTCTGTCGGGCCATGTCGGGCTCTGTCGGGCTCTGTCGGGCTCTGTCGGGCCCTGTCGGGCTCTGTCGGGCTCTGTCGGGCTCTGTCAGGCTGTACTGGGCCCTGTCGGGCCCTGTCGGGCTCTGTCGGGCTCTGTCGGGCTCTGTCGGGCTCTGTCGGGCTCTACTGGGCCCTGTCGGGCTCTGTCGGGCTCTGTCGGGCTCTGTCGGGCCCTGTCGGGCTCTGTCGGGCTCTGTCGGGCTCTACAGGGCCCTGTCGGGCTCTGTCGGGGCCTGTCGGGCCCTGTCGGGCTCTGTCGGGCTCTGTCGGGCTCTGTCGGGCCCTGTCGGGCTCTGTCGGGCTCTGTCGGGCTCTGTCGGGCTCTACTGGGCCCTGTCGGGCTCTGTCGGGCTCTGTCGGGCTCTGTCGGGCTCTGTCGGGCTCTACTGGGCCCTGTCGGGCTCTGTCGGGCCCTGTCGGGCCCTGTCGGGCTCTGTCGGGCTCTGTCAGGCTCTGTCGGGCTCTACTGGGCTCTGTCGGGCTCTACTGGGCTCTACTGGGCCCTGTAGGGCTCTGTCGGGCTCTGTCGGGCTCTGTCGGGCTCTACTGGGCTCTGTCGGGCCCTGTCGGGCCCTGACGGGCTCTGTCGGGCTCTGTCGGGCCCTGTCGGGCTCTGTCGGGCTCTGTCGGGCTCTGTCGGGCTCTACTGGGCCCTGTCGGGCTCTGTCGGGCTCTGTCGGGCTCTGTCGGGCTCTGTCGGGCTCTACTGGGCCCTGTCGGGTTCTGTCGCGCGCTGTCGGGCTCTGTCGGGCTCTGTCGGGCTCTACTGGGCTCTACTGGGCTCTGTCGGGCTCTGTCGGGCTCTACTGGGCCCTGTCGGGCTCTGTCGGGCCCTGTCGGGTCCTGTCGGGCTCTACTGGACTCTGTCGGGCCCTGTCGGGCCCTGTCGGGCTCTGTCGGGCTCTGTCGGGCTCTACTGGGCCCTGTCGGGCCCTGTCGGGCTCTGTCGGGCTCTGTCGGGCTCTGTCGGGCTCTACTGGGCCCTGTCGGGCTCTGTCGGGCTCTGTCGGGCTCTACTGGGCCCTGTCGGGCTCTGTCGGGCTCTGTCGGGCTCTGTCGGGCCCTGTCGGGCCCTGTCGGGCTCTGTCGGGCTCTGTCGGGCTCTACTGGGCCCTGTCGGGCTCTGTCGGGCTCTGTCGGGCCCTGTCGGGCTCTGTCGGGCTCTGTCGGGCTCTGTCGGGCTCTACTGGGCCCTGTCGGGTTCTGTCGGGCTCTGTCGGGCTCTGTCGGGCTCTACTGGGCCCTGTCGGGCCCTGTCGGGCTCTGTCGGGCTCTGTCGGGCTCTGTCGGGCCATGTCGGGCTCTGTCGGGCTCTGTCGGGCTCTGTCGGGCCCTGTCGGGCTCTGTCGGGCTCTACTGGGCCCTGTCGGGCCCTGTCGGGCTCTGTCGGGCTCTGTCGGGCTCTGTCGGGCCCTGTCGGTCTCTGTCGGGCTCTGTCGGGCTCTGTGGGGCTCTACTGGGCCCTGTCGGGCTCTGTCGGGCTCTGTCGGGATCTGTCGGGCTCTGACGGGTTCTGTCGGGCTCTGTCGGGCTCTGTCGGGCTCTACTGGGCTCTGTCGGGCCCTGTCGGGCCCTGTCGGGCTCTGTCGGGCCCTGTCGGGCCCTGTCGGGCCCTGTCGGGCTCTGTCGGGCTCTGTCGGGCTCTACAGGGCCCTGTCGGGCTCTGTCGGGGCCTGTCGGGCCCTGTCGGGCTCTGTCGGGCTCTGTCGGGCTCTACTGGGCCCTGTCGGGCCCTGTCGGGCTCTGTCGGGCTCTGTCGGGCCCTGTCGGGCCCTGTCGGGCTCTGTCGGGCTCTATCGGGCCCTGTCGGGCTCTGTCGGGCTCTGTCGGGCCCTGTCGGGCTCTGTCGGGCTCTGTCGGGCTCTACTGGGCCCTGTCGGGCTCTGTCGGGCCCTGTCGGGCTCTGTCGGGCTCTGTCGGGCTCTACTGGGCCCTGTCGGGCTCTGTCGGGCTCTGTCGGGCTCTGTCGGGCTCTGTCGGGCTCTACTGGGCCCTGTCGGGCCCTGTCGGGCTCTGTCGGGCTCTGTCGGGCTCTACTGGGCCCTGTCGGGCCCTGTCAGGCTCTGTCGGGCTCTGTCGGGCTCTGTCGGGCTCTACTGGGCCCTGTCGGGCTCTGTCGGGTTCTGTCGGGCCCTCTCGTGCTCTGTCGGGCTCTGTCGGGCTCTGTCGGGCCCTGTCGGGCCCTGTCGGGCTCGGTCGGGCTCTGTCGGGCTCTACTGGGCTCTGTCGGGCCCTGTCGGGCTCTGTCGGGCTCTGTCGGGCCCTGTCGGGCTCTGTCGGGCTCTACTGGGCCCTGTCGGGCCCTGTCGGGCTCTGTCGGGCTCTGTCGGGCTCTACTGGGCTAAACTGGGCTCTGTCGGGCCCTGTCGGGCCCTGTCGGGCCCTGTCGGGCTCTGTCGGGCTCTTTCGAGCCCTGTCGGGCTCTGTCGGGCTCTACTGGGCTCTGTCGGGCTCTGTCGGGCTCTGTCGGGCTCTGTCGGGCTCTACTGGG
This sequence comes from Caloenas nicobarica, assembly GCF_036013445.1. Lineage (NCBI taxonomy): Eukaryota > Metazoa > Chordata > Aves > Columbiformes > Columbidae > Caloenas > Caloenas nicobarica. The sequence continues at coordinate 361,888 of NW_027016977.1, forward strand.
CTAAACTGGGCCCTGTCGGGCCCTGTCGGGCTCTGTCGGGCTCTGTCGGGCTCTGTCGGGCCATGTCGGGCTCTGTCGGGCTCTGTCGGGCTCTGTCGGGCTCTACTGGGCTAAACTGGGCCCTGTCGGGCCCTGTCGGGCTCTGTCGGGCTCTGTCGGGCTCTGTCGGGCCATGTCGGGCTCTGTCGGGCTCTGTCGGGCTCTGTCGGGCCCTGTCGGGCTCTGTCGGGCTCTACTGGGACCTTTCGGGGCCTGTCGGGCCCTGTCGGGCTCTGTCGGGCTCTGTCGGGCTCTGTCGGGCCCTGTCGGTCTCTGTCGGGCTCTGTCGGGCTCTGTCGGGCTCTACTGGGCCCTGTCGGGCTCTGTCGGGCTCTGTCGGGCTCTGTCGGGCTCTGACGGGTTCTGTCGGGGTCTGTCGGGCTCTGTCGGGCTCTACTGGGCCCTGTCGGGCTCTGTCGGGCTCTGTCGGGCTCTGTCGGGCCATGTCGGGCTCTGTCGGGCTCTGTCGGGCTCTGTCGGGCTCTACTGGGCCCTGTCGGGCCCTGTCGGGCTCTGTCGGGCTCTGTCGGGCTTTGTCGGGCTCTACTGGGCTCTGTCGGGCCCTTTCGGGCCCTCTCGGGCTCTATCGGGCCCTGTCGGGCCCTGTCGGGCCCTGTCGGGCTCTGTCGGGCTCTGTCGGGCTCTACTGGGCCCTGTCGGGCCCTGTCGGGCTCTGTCGGGCTCTGTCGGGCTCTACTGGGCTCTGTCGGGCCCTTTCGGGCCCTGTCGGGCTCTGTCGGGCCCTGTCGGGCCCTGTCGGGCCCTGTCGGGATCTGTCGGGCTCTGTCGGGCTCTACTGGGCCCTGTCGGGCCCTGTCGGGCCCTGTCGGGCTCTGTCGGGCTCTACTGGGCCCTGTCGGGCTCTGTCGGGCTCTGTCGGGCTCTGTCGGGCTCTGTCGGGCTCTACTGGGCTCTGTCGGGCCCTGTCGGGCCCTGTCGGGCTCTGTCGGGCCCTGTCGGGCCCTGTCGGGCCCTGTCGGGCTCTGTCGGGCTCTGTCGGGCCCTGTCGGGCTCTGTCGGGCTCTACTGGGCTCTACTGGGCCCTGTCGGGCTCTGTCGGGCTCTGTCGGGCTCTGTCGGGCTCTGTCGGGCCCTGTCGGGCTCTGTCGGGCTCTACTGGGCTCTACTGGGCCCTGTCGGGCTCTGTCGGGCTCTGTCGGGCTCTGTCGGGCTCTGTCGGGCTCTACTGGGCTCTGTCGGGCTCTGTCGGGTTCTGTCGGGTTCTGTCGGGCTCTGTCGGGCTCTGTCGGGCTCTGTCGGGCTCTACTGGGCTCTGTCGGGCCCTGTCGGGCCCTGTCGGGCTCTGTCGGGCTCTGTCGGGCCCTGTCGGGCCCTGTCGGGCTCTGTCGGGCTCTGTCGGGCTCTACTGGGCCCTGTCGGGCTATGTCGGGCTCTGTCGGGCTCTGTCGGTCCCTGTCGGGCCCTGTCGGGCTCTGTCGGGCCCTGTCGGGCTCTGTCGGGCCCTGTCGGGCCCTGTCGGGCTCTACTGGGCCCTGTCGGGCTCTGTCGGGTTCTGTCGGGCCCTCTCGTGCTCTGTCGGGCTCTGTCGGGCTCTGTCGGGCCCTGTCGGGCTCTGTCGGGCTCTGTCGAGCCCTGTCGAGCCCTGTCGGGCTCTACTGGGCTAAACTGGGCCCTGTCGGGCCCTGTCGGGCTCTGTCGGGCTCTGTCGGGCTCTACTGGGCTCTGTCGGGCTCTGTCGGGCTCTGTCGGGCTCTGTCGGGCTCTACTGGGCTAAACTGGGCCCTGTCGGGCCCTGTCGGGCTCTGTCGGGCTCTGTCGGGCTCTGTCGGGCCATGTCGGGCTCTGTCGGGCTCTGTCGGGCTCTGTCGGGCCCTGTCGGGCTCTGTCGGGCTCTACTGGGCCCTGTCGGGCCCTGTCGGGCCCTGTCGGGCTCTGTCGGGCTCTGTCGGGCTCTGTCGGGCCCTGTCGGTCTCTGTCGGGCTCTGTCGGGCTCTGTCGGGCTCTACTGGGCCCTGTCGGGCTCTGTCGGGCTCTGTCGGGCTCTGTCGGGCTCTGACGGGTTCTGTCGGGGTCTGTCGGGCTCTGTCGGGCTCTACTGGGCCCTGTCGGGCCCTGTCGGGCCCTCTCGGGCTCTATCGGGCCCTGTCGGGCCCTGTCGGGCCCTGTCGGGCTCTGTCGGGCTCTGTCGGGCTCTACTGGGCCCTGTCGGGCCCTGTCGGGCTCTGTCGGGCTCTGTCGGGCTCTGTCGGGCTCTACTGGGCCCTGTCGGGCTCTGTCGGGCTCTGTCGGGCTCTGTCGGGCTCTGTCGGGCTCTGTCGGTCTCTACTGGGCTCTGTCGGGCCCTGTCGGGCCCTGTCGGCCTCTGTCGGGCCCTGTCGGGCCCTGTCGGGCTCTGTCGGGCCCTGTCGGGCCTTGTCGGGCCCTGTCGGGCTCTTTCGGGCTCTGTCGGGGCCTGTCGGGCTCTGTCGGGCTCTGTCGGGCTCTGTCGGGCTCTGTCGGGCTCTACTGGGCCCTGTCGGGCTCTGTCAGGCTCTGTCGGGCCCTGTCGGGCTCTGTCGGGCTCTGTCGGGCTCTGTCGGGCCCTGTCGGGCTCTGTCGGGCTCTACTGGGCTCTACTGGGCCCTGTCGGGCTCTGTCGGGCTCTGTCGGGCTCTGTCGGGCTCTGTCGGGCTCTACTGGGCTCTGTCGGGCTCTGTCGGGCCCTGTCGGGCTCTGTCGGGCTCTGTCGGGCTCTGTCGGGCTCTACTGGGCTCTGTCGGGCCCTGTCGGGCCCTGTCGGGCTCTGTCGTGCCCTGTCGGGCCCTGTCGGGCTCTGTCGGGCTCTGTCGGGCCCTGTCGGGCTCTGTCGGGCCCTGTCGGGCCCTGTCGGGCTCTGTCGGGCTCTGTCGGGCTCTACTGGGCCCTGTCGGGCTATGTCGGGCTCTGTCGGGCTCTGTCGGGCCCTGTCGGGCCCTGTCGGGCTCTGTCGGGCTCTGTCGGGCTCTGTCGGGCTCTACTGGGCACTGTCGGGCCCTGTCGGGCTCTGTCGGGCTCTGTCGGGCTCTGTCGGGCTCTACTGGCTCTGTCGGGCACTTTCGGGCCCTGTCGGGCTCTATCGGGCCCTGTCGGGCCCTGTCGGGCCCTGTCGGGCTCTGTCGGGCTCTGTCGGGCTCTACTGGGCCCTGTCGGGCCCTGTCGGGCTCTGTCGGGCTCTGTCGGGCTCTGTCGGGCTCTACTGGGCTCTGTCGGGCCCTTTCGGGCCCTGTCGGGCTCTGTCGGGCCCTGTCGGGCCCTGTCGGGCCCTGTCGGGCTCTGTCAGGCTCTGTCGGGCTCTACTGGGCCCTGTCGGGCCCTGTCGGGCTCTGTCGGGCTCTGTCGGGCTCTGTCGGGCTGTACTGGGCCCTGTCGGGGCCCTGTCGGGCTCTGTCGGGCTCTGTCGGGCTCTGTCGGGCTCTACTGGGCCCTGTCGGGCCCTGTCGGGCCCTGTCGGGCTCTGTCGGGCTCTGTCGGGCTCTGTCGGGCTCTACTGGGCTCTGTCGGCCTCTGTCGGGTTCTGTCGGGCTCTGTCGGGCTCTGTCGGGCTCTACTGGGCTCTGTCGGGCCCTGTCGGGCCCTGTCGGGCTCTACTGGGCTCTGTCGGGCCCTGTCGGGCCCTGTCGGGCTCTGTCGGGCTCTGTCGGGCTCTACTGGGCCCTGTCGGGCCCTGTCGGGCTCTGTCGGGCTCTGTCGGGCTCTGTCGGGCTCTACTGGGCCCTGTCGGGCTCTGTCGGGCTCTGTCGGGCTCTACTGGGCCCTGTCGGGCTCTGTCGGGCTCTGTCGGGCTCTGTCGGGCCCTGTCGGGCCCTGTCGGGCTCTGTCGGGCCCTGTCGGGCCCCTGTCGGGCTCTGTCGGGCTCTACTGGGCCCTGTCGGGCTCTGTCGGGCTCTGTCGGGCCCTGTCGGGCTCTGTCGGGCTCTGTCGGGCTCTGTCGGGCTCTACTGGGCCCTGTCGGGTTCTGTCGGGCTCTGTCGGGCTCTGTCGGGCTCTACTGGGCCCTGTCGGGCCCTGTCGGGCTCTGTCGGGCTCTGTCGGGCTCTGTCGGGCCATGTCGGGCTCTGTCGGGCTCTGTCGGGCTCTGTCGGGCCCTGTCGGGCTCTACTGGGCCCTGTCGGGCCCTGTCGGGCTCTGTCGGGCTCTGTCGGGCTCTGTCGGGCCCTGTCGGTCTCTGTCGGGCTCTGTCGGGCTCTGTGGGCTCTACTGGGCCCTGTCGGGCTCTGTCGGGCTCTGTCGGGCTCTGTCGGCTCTGACGGGTTCTGTCGGGCTCTGTCGGGCTCTGTCGGGCTCTACTGGGCTCTGTCGGGCCCTGTCGGGCCCTGTCGGGCTCTGTCGGGCCCTGTCGGGCCCTGTCGGGCCCTGTCGGGCTCTGTCGGGCTCTGTCGGGCTCTACAGGGCCCTGTCGGGCTCTGTCGGGGCCTGTCGGGCCCTGTCGGGCTCTGTCGGGCTCTGTCGGGCTCTACTGGGCCCTGTCGGGCCCTGTCGGGCTCTGTCGGGCTCTGTCGGGCCCTGTCGGGCCCTGTCGGGCTCTGTCGGGCTCTGTCGGGCCCTGTCGGGCTCTGTCGGGCTCTGTCGGGCCCTGTCGGGCTCTGTCGGGCTCTGTCGGGGCCTGTCGGGCTCTGTCGGGCTCTGTCGGGCTCTGTCGGGCTCTACTGGGCTCTACTGGGCTCTGTCAGGCTCTGTCGGGCCCTGTCGGGCTCTGTCGGGCTCTGTCGGGCTCTGTCGGGCCCTGTCGGGCTCTGTCGGGCCCTGTCGGGCCCTGTCGGGCTCTGTCGGGCTCTGTCAGGCTCTGTCGGGCTCTACTGGGCTCTGTCGGGCTCTACTGGGCTCTACTGGGCCCTGTAGGGCTCTGTCGGGCTCTACTGGGCCCTGTCGGGCTCTGTCGGGCTCTGTCGGGCTCTGTCGGGCTCTGTCGGGCTCTACTGGGCCCTGTCGGGCTCTGTCGGGCTCTGTCGGGCTCTGTCGGGCTCTGTCGGGCCCTGTCGGGCCCTGTCGGGTTCTGTCGGGCGCTGTCGGGCTCTGTCGGGCTCTGTCGGGCTCTACTGGGCTCTACTGGGCTCTGTCGGGCTCTGTCGGGCTCTACTGGGCCCTGTCGGGCTCTGTCGGGCCCTGTCGGGTCCTGTCGGGCTCTACTGGGCTCTGTCGGGCCCTGTCGGGCCCTGTCGGGCTCTGTCGGGCTCTGTCGGGCTCTACTGGGCCCTCTCGGGCCCTGTCGGGCTCTGTCGGGCTCTGTCGGGCTCTGTCGGGCTCTACTGGGCCCTGTCGGGCTCTGTCGGGCTCTGTCGGGCTCTACTGGGCCCTGTCGGGCTCTGTCGGGCTCTGTCGGGCTCTGTCGGGCCCTGTCGGGCCCTGTCGGGCTCTGTCGGGCCCTGTCGGGCCCTGTCGGGCTCTGTCGGGCTCTGTCGGGCTCTACTGGGCCCTGTCGGGCTCTGTCGGGCTCTGTCGGGCCCTGTCGGGCTCTGTCGGGCTCTGTCGGGCTCTGTCGGGCTCTACTGGGCCCTGTCGGGTTCTGTCGGGCTCTGTCGGGCTCTGTCGGGCTCTACTGGGCCCTGTCGGGCCCTGTCGGGCTCTGTCGGGCTCTGTCGGGCTCTGTCGGGCCATGTCGGGCTCTGTCGGGCTCTGTCGGGCCCTGTCGGGCTCTGTCGGGCTCTGTCGGGCTCTGTCGGGCCCTGTCGGTCTCTGTCGGGCTCTGTCGGGCTTTGTGGGACTCTACTGGGCCCTGTCGGGCTCTGTCGGGCTCTGTCGGGCTCTGTCGGGCTCTGACGGGTTCTGTCGGGCTCTGTCGGGCTCTGTCGGGCTCTACTGGGCTCTGTCGGGCCCTGTCGGGCCCTGTCGGGCTCTGTCGGGCCCTGTCGGGCCCTGTCGGGCCCTGTCGGGCTCTGTCGGGCTCTGTCGGGCTCTACAGGGCCCTGTCGGGCTCTGTCGGGGCCTGTCGGGCCCTGTCGGGCTCTGTCGGGCTCTGTCGGGCTCTACTGGGCCCTGTCGGGCCCTGTCGGGCTCTGTCGGGCTCTGTCGGGCCCTGTCGGGCCCTGTCGGGCTCTGTCGGGCTCTGTCGGGCCCTGTCGGGCTCTGTCGGGCTCTGTCGGGCCCTGTCGGGCTCTGTCGGGCTCTGTCGGGGCCTGTCGGGCTCTGTCGGGCTCTGTCGGGCTCTGTCGGGCTCTACTGGGCTCTACTGGGCTCTGTCAGGCTCTGTCGGGCCCTGTCGGGCTCTGTCGGGCTCTGTCGGGCTCTGTCGGGCCCTGTCGGGCTCTGTCGGGCCCTGTCGGGCCCTGTCGGGCTCTGTCGGACTCTGTCAGGCTCTGTCGGGCTCTACTGGGCTCTGTCGGGCTCTACTGGGCTCTACTGGGCCCTGTAGGGCTCTGTCGGGCTCTGTCGGGCTCTGTCGGGCTCTACTGGGCTCTGTCGGGCCCTGTCGGGCCCTGTCGGGCTCTCTCGGGCTCTGTCGGGCCCTGTCGGGCTCTGTCGGGCTCTGTCGGGCTCTGTCGGGCTCTACTGGGCCCTGTCGGGCTCTGTCGGGCTCTGTCGGGCTCTGTCGGGCTCTGTCGGGCTCTGTCGGGCTCTACTGGGCCCTCTCGGGCTCTGTCGGGCTCTGTCGGGCTCTGTCGGGCTCTGTCGGGCCCTGTCGGGCCCTGTCGGGTTCTGTCGGGCGCTGTCGGGCTCTGTCGGGCTCTGTCGGGCTCTACTGGGCTCTACTGGGCTCTGTCGGGCTCTGTCGGGCTCTACTGGGCCCTGTCGGGCTCTGTCGGGCCCTGTCGGGTCCTGTCGGGCCCTGTCGGGCTCTGTCGGGCTCTGTCGGGTTCTGTCGGGCTCTGTCGGGCTCTGTCGGGCTCTACTGGGCCCTGTCGGGCCCTCTCGGGCTCTGTCGGGCTCTGTCGGGCTCTGTCGGGCTCTGTCGGGCTCTACTGGGCCCTGTCGGGCCCTCTCGGGCTCTGTCGGGCCCTCTCGGGCTCTGTCGGGCTCTGTCGGGCTCTGTCGGGCTCTGTCGGGCTCTACTGGGCCCTGTCGGGCTCTGTCGGGCCCTGTCGGGCTCTGTCGGGCTCTGTCGGGCTCTACTGGGCCCTGTCGGGCTCTGTCGGGCTCTGTCGGGCTCTACTGGGCCCTGTCGGGCTCTGTCGGGCTCTGTCGGGCTCTGTCGGGCCCTGTCGGGCCCTGTCGGGCTCTGTCGGGCCCTGTCGGGCCCTGTCGGGCTCTGTCGGGCTCTGTCGGGCTCTACTGGGCCCTGTCGGGCTCTGTCGGGCTCTGTCGGGCCCTGTCGGGCTCTGTCGGGCTCTGTCGGGCTCTGTCGGGCTCTGTCGGGCTCTGTCGGGCCCTGTCGGGCTCTGTCGGGCTCTGTCGGGCTCTGTCGGGCCCTGTCGGGCTCTGTCGGGCCCTGTCGGGCTCTGTCGGGCTCTGTCGGGCTCTGTCGGGCCCTGTCGGGCTCTGTCGGGCCCTGTCGGGCTCTGTCGGGCTCTGTCGGGCTCTGTCGGGCCCTGTCGGGCTCTGTCGGGCTCTGTCGGGCTCTGTCGGGCCCTGTCGGTCTCTGTCGGGCTCTGTCGGGCTCTGTGGGGCTCTACTGGGCCCTGTCGGGCTCTGTCGGGCTCTGTCGGGCTCTGTCGGGCTCTGACGGGTTCTGTCGGGCTCTGTCGGGCTCTGTCGGGCTCTACTGGGCTCTGTCGGGCCCTGTCGGGCCCTGTCGGGCTCTGTCGGGCCCTGTCGGGCCCTGTCGGGCCCTGTCGGGCTCTGTCGGGCTCTGTCGGGCTCTACAGGGCCCTGTCGGGCTCTGTCGGGGCCTGTCGGGCCCTGTCGGGCTCTGTCGGGCTCTGTCGGGCTCTACTGGGCCCTGTCGGGCCCTGTCGGGCTCTGTCGGGCTCTGTCGGGCCCTGTCGGGCCCTGTCGGGCTCTGTCGGGCTCTGTCGGGCCCTGTCGGGCTCTGTCGGGCTCTGTCGGGCCCTGTCGGGCTCTGTCGGGCTCTGTCGGGGCCTGTCGGGCTCTGTCGGGCTCTGTCGGGCTCTGTCGGGCTCTACTGGGCTCTACTGGGCTCTGTCAGGCTCTGTCGGGCCCTGTCGGGCTCTGTCGGGCTCTGTCGGGCTCTGTCGGGCCCTGTCGGGCTCTGTCGGGCCCTGTCGGGCCCTGTCGGGCTCTGTCGGGCTCTGTCAGGCTCTGTCGGGCTCTACTGGGCTCTGTCGGGCTCTACTGGGCTCTACTGGGCCCTGTAGGGCTCTGTCGGGCTCTGTCGGGCTCTGTCGGGCTCTACTGGGCTCTGTCGGGCCCTGTCGGGCCCTGTCGGGCTCTGTCGGGCTCTGTCGGGCCCTGTCGGGCTCTGTCGGGCTCTGTCGGGCTCTGTCGGGCTCTACTGGGCCCTGTCGGGCTCTGTCGGGCTCTGTCGGGCTCTGTCGGGCTCTGTCGGGCTCTGTCGGGCTCTACTGGGCCCTGTCGGGCTCTGTCGGGCTCTGTCGGGCTCTGTCGGGCTCTGTCGGGCCCTGTCGGGTTCTGTCGGGCGCTGTCGGGCTCTGTCGGGCTCTGTCGGGCTCTACTGGGCTCTACTGGGCTCTGTCGGGCTCTGTCGGGCTCTACTGGGCCCTGTCGGGATCTGTCGGGCCCTGTCGGGTCCTGTCGGGCCCTGTCGGGCTCTGTCGGGCTCTGTTGGGTTCTGTCGGGCTCTGTCGGGCTCTGTCGGGCTCTACTGGGCCCTGTCGGGCTCTGTCGGGCTCTGTCGGGCTCTGTCGGGCTCTGTCGGGCTCTGTCGGGCTCTACTGGGCCCTGTCGGGCCCTCTCGGGCTCTGTCGGGCCCTCTCGGGCTCTGTCGGGCTCTGTCGGGCTCTGTCGGGCCCTGTCGGGCCCTGTCGGGCTCTGTCGGGCCCTGTCGGGCTCTGTCGGGCTCTGTCGGGCTCTACTGGGCCCTGTCGGGCTCTGTCGGGCTCTGTCGGGCTCTGTCGGGCTCTACTGGGCCCTGTCGGGCCCTGTCGGGCTCTGTCGGGCTCTGTCGGGCTCTGTCGGGCTCAACTGGTCTCTGTCGGGCTCTGTCGGGTTCTGTGGGGCTCTGTCGGGCTCTGTCGGGCCCTGTCGGGCCCTGTCGGTCCCTGTCGGGCTCTGTCGGGCTCTGTCGGGCTCTACTGGGCCCTGTCGGGCCCTGTCGGGCTCTGTCGGGCTCTGTCGGGCTCTGTCGGGCTCTACTGGGCCCTGTCGGGCTCTGTCGGGTTCTGTCGGGCCCTCTCGTGCTCTGTCGGGCTCTGTCGGGCTCTGTCGGGCCCTGTCGGGCCCTGTCGGGCTCGGTCGGGCTCTGTCGGGCTCTACTGGGCTCTGTCGGGCCCTGTCGGGCTCTGTCGGGCTCTACTGGGCCCTGTCGGGCCCTGTCGGGCTCTGTCGGGCTCTGTCGGGCTCTACTGGGCTAAACTGGGCTCTGTCGGGCCCTGTCGGGCCCTGTCGGGCTCTGTCGGGCTCTGTCGAGCCCTGTCGGGCTCTGTCGGGCTCTACTGGGCTCTGTCGGGCTCTGTCGGGCTCTGTCGGGCTCTGTCGGGCTCTACTGGGCTAAACTGGGCCCTGTCGGGCCCTGTCGGGCTCTGTCGGGCTCTGTCGGGCTCTGTCGGGCCATGTCGGGCTCTGTCGGGCTCTGTCGGGCTCTGTCGGGCTCTACTGGGCTAAACTGGGCCCTGTCGGGCCCTGTCGGGCTCTGTCGGGCTCTGTCGGGCTCTGTCGGGCCATGTCGGGCTCTGTCGGGCTCTGTCGGGCTCTGTCGGGCCCTGTCGGGCTCTGTCGGGCTCTACTGGGACCTTTCGGGCCCTGTCGGGCCCTGTCGGGCTCTGTCGGGCTCTGTCGGGCTCTGTCGGTCTCTGTCGGGCTCTGTCGGGCTCTGTCGGGCTCTACTGGGCCCTGTCGGGCTCTGTCGGGCTCTGTCGGGCTCTGTCGGGCTCTGACGGGTTCTGTCGGGGTCTGTCGGGCTCTGTCGGGCTCTACTGGGCCCTGTCGGGCTCTGTCGGGCTCTGTCGGGCTCTGTCGGGCCCTGTCGGGCTCTGTCGGGCTCTGTCGGGGTCTGTCGGGCTCTACTGGGCCCTGTCGGGCCCTGTCGGGCTCTGTCGGGCTCTGTCGGGCTTTGTCGGGCTCTACTGGGCTCTGTCGGGCCCTTTCGGGCCCTCTCGGGCTCTATCGGGCCCTGTCGGGCTCTGTCGGGCTCTGTCGGGCTCTACTGGGCCCTGTCGGGCCCTGTCGGGCTCTGTCGGGCTCTGTCGGGCTCTGTCGGGCTCTACTGGGCTCTGTCGGGCCCTTTCGGGCCCTGTCGGGCTCTGTCGGGCCCTGTCGGGCCCTGTCGGGCCCTGTCGGGATCTGTCGGGCTCTGTCGGGCTCTACTGGGCCCTGTCGGGCCCTGTCGGGCCCTGTCGGGCTCTGTCGGGCTCTGTCGGGCTCTGTCGGGCTCTACTGGGCCCTGTCGGGCTCTGTCGGGCTCTGTCGGGCTCTGTCGGGCTCTACTGGGCTCTGTCGGGCCCTGTCGGGCCCTGTCGGGCTCTGTCGAGCCCTGTCGGGCCCTGTCGGGCTCTGTCGGGCTCTGTCGGGCCCTGTCGGGCTCTGTCGGGCTCTACTGGGCTCTGTCGGGCTCTGTTGGGCTCTGTCGGGCTCTGTCGGGCTCTGTCGGGCTCTACTGGGCCCTGTCGGGCTCTGTCGGGCTCTGTCGGGCCCTGTCGGGCCCTGTCGGGCTCTGTCGGGCTCTACTGGGCTCTGTCGGGCTCTGTTGGGCTCTGTCGGGCTCTGTCGGGCTCTGTCGGGCTCTACTGGGCCCTGTCGGGCTCTGTCGGGCTCTGTCGGGCTCTGTCGGGCCCTGTCGGGCTCTGTCGGGCCCTGCCGGGCCCTGTCGGGCTCTGTCGGGCTCTGTCGGGCCCTGTCGGGCTCTCTCGGGCTCTGTCGGGCTCTGTCGGGCTCTGTCGGGCTCTACTGGGCCCTGTCGGGCTCTGTCGGGCTCTGTCGGGCCCTGTCGGGCTCTGTCGGGCTCTGTCGGGCTCTGTCGGGCCCTGTCGGGCTCTGTCGGGCTCTACTGGGCCCTGTCGGGCCCTGTCGGGCTCTGTCGGGCTCTGTCGGGCCCTGTCGGGCTCTGTCGGGCTCTGTCGGGCTCTGTCGGGCTCTACTGGGCCCTGTCGGGCTCTGTCGGGCCCTGTCGGGCTCTGTCGGGCTCTGTCGGGCTCTGTCGGGCTCTACTGGGACCTGTCGGGCCCTGTCGGGCTCTGTCGGGCTCTGTCGGACTCTACTGGGCCCTGTCGGGCCCTGTCGGGCTCTGTCGGGCTCTGTCGGGCTCTGTCGGGCCATGTCGGGCTCTGTCGGGCTCTGTCGGGCTGTGTCGGGCCCTGTCGGGCTCTGTCGGGCTCTACTGGGCCCTGTCGGGCCCTGTCGGGCCCTGTCGGGCTCTGTCGGGCTCTGTCGGGCTCTGTCGGGCCCTGTCGGTCTCTGTCGGGCTCTGTCGGGCTCTGTCGGGCTCTACTGGGCCCTGTCGGGCTCTGTCGGGCTCTGTCGGGCTCTGTCGGGCTCTGACGGGTTCTTTCGGGCTCTGTCGGGCTCTGTCGGGCTCTACTGGGCCCTGTCGGGCCCTGTCGGGCCCTGTCGGGCTCTGTCGGGCTCTGTCGGGCCCTGTCGGGCTCTGTCGGGCTCTGTCGGGCTCTGTCGGGCTCTACTGGGCCCTGTCGGGCCCTGTCGGGCTCTGTCGGGCTCTGTCGGGCTCTGTCGGGCTCTACTGGGCTCTGTCGGGCCCTTTCGGGCCCTGTCGGGCTCTATCGGGCCCTGTCGGGCCCTGTCGGGCCCTGTCGGGCTCTGTCGGGCTCTGTCGGGCTCTACTGGGCTCTGTCAGGCCCTTTCGGGCCCTGTCGGGCCCTGTCGGGCTCTGTCGGGCCCTGTCGGGCTCTGTCGGGCTCTGTCGGGGCCTGTCGGGCTCTGTCGGGCTCTGTCGGGCTCTGTCGGGCTCTGTCGGGCTCTACTGGGCCCTGTCGAGCTCTGTCAGGCTCTGTCGGGCCCTGTCGGGATCTGTCGGGCTCTGTCGGGCTCTGTTGGGCCCTGTCGGGCTCTGTCGGGCTCTACTGGGCTCTACTGGGCCCTGTCGGGCTCTGTCGGGCCCTGTCGGGCCCTGTCGGGCTCTGTCGGGCTCTGTCGGGCCCTGTCGGGCTCTGTCGGGCTCTGTCGGGCTCTGTCGGGCTCTACTGGGCCCTGTCGGGCCCTGTCGGGCTCTGTCGGGCTCTGTCGGGCTCTGTCGGGCTCAACTGGTCTCTGTCGGGCTCTGTCGGGCTCTGTCGGGCTCTGTCGGGCTCTGTCGGGCTCTACTGGGCTCTACTGGGCCCTGTCGGGCTCTGTCGGGCTCTGTCGGGCCCTGTCGGGCCCTGTCGGGCTCTGTCGGGCTCTGTCGGGTTCTGTCGGGCTCTGTCGGGCTCTGTCGGGCTCTACTGGGCCCTGTCGGGCTCTGTCGGGCTCTGTCGGGCCCTGTCGGGCTCTGTCGGGCTCTGTCGGGCTCTGTCGGGCCCTGTCGGGCTCTGTCGGGCCCTGTCGGGCCCTGTCGGGCTCTGTTGGGCTCTGTCGGGCCCTGTCGGGCTCTCTCGGGCTCTGTCGGGCTCTGTCGGGCTCTGTCGGGCTCTACTGGGCCCTGTCGGGCTCTGTCGGGCTCTGTCGGGCTCTGTCGGGCCCTGTCGGGCTCTGTCGGCCTCTACTGGGCCCTGTCGGGCCCTGTCGGGCTCTGTCGGGCTCTGTCGGGCCCTGTCGGGCTCTGTCGGGCTCTGTCGGGCTCTGTCGGGCTCTACTGGGCCCTGTCGGGCTCTGTCGGGCTCTGTCGGGCTCTGTCGGGCTCTGTCGGGCTCTACTGGGCCCTGTCGGGCCCTGTCGGGCTCTGTCGGGCTCTGTCGGGCTCTGTCGGGCTCAACTGGTCTCTGTCGGGCTCTGTCGGGTTCTGTCGGGCTCTGTCGGGCTCTGTCGGGCTCTGTCGGGCTCTACTGGGCTCTGTCGGGCTCTGTCGGGCTCTACTGGGCCCTGTCGGGCTCTGTCGGACTCTGTCGGGCTCTGTCGGGCTCTACTGGGCTCTGTCGTCCTCTGTCGGGTTCTGTCGGGCTCTGTCGGGCTCTGTCGGGCTCTACTGGGCTCTGTCGGGCCCTGTCGGGCCCTGTCGGGCTCTGTCGGGCTCTGTCGGGCCCTGTCGGGCCCTGTCGGGCTCTGTCGGGCTCTGTCGGGCTCTACTGGGCCCTGTCGGGCCCTGTCGGGCTCTGTCGGGCTCTGTCGGGCTCTGTCGGGCCCTGTCGGGCTCTGTCGGGCTCTGTCGGGTTCTGTCGGGCCCTGTCGGGCTCTGTCGGGCTCTGTCGGGCTCTACTGGGCCCTCTCGGGCCCTGTCGGGCCCTGTCGGGCTCTGTCGGGCCCTGTCGGGCCCTGTCGGGCCCTGTCGGGCTCTGTCGGGCTCTGTCGGGCTCTGTCGGGCCCTGTCGGGCTCTGTCGGTCCCTGTCGGGCCCTGTCGGGCTCTGTCGGGCTCTGTCGGGCTCTACTGGGCCCTGTCGGGCTCTGTCGGGCTCTGTCGGGCCCTGTCGGGCCCTGTCGGGCTCTGTCGGGCTCTACTGGGCTCTGTCGGGCTCTGTTGGGCTCTGTCGGGCTCTGTCGGGCTCTGTCGGGCTCTACTGGGCCCTGTCGGGCTCTGTCGGGCTCTGTCGGGCCCTGTCGGGCCCTGTCGGGCTCTGTCGGGCTCTACTGGGCTCTGTCGGGCTCTGTTGGGCTCTGTCGGGCTCTGTCGGGCTCTGTCGGGCTCTACTGGGCCCTGTCGGGCTCTGTCGGGCTCTGTCGGGCTCTGTCGGGCCCTGTCGGGCTCTGTCGGGCCCTGCCGGGCCCTGTCGGGCTCTGTCGGGCTCTGTCGGGCCCTGTCGGGCTCTCTCGGGCTCTGTCGGGCTCTGTCGGGCTCTGTCGGGCTCTACTGGGCCCTGTCGGGCTCTGTCGGGCTCTGTCGGGCCCTGTCGGGCTCTGTCGGGCTCTGTCGGGCTCTGTCGGGCCCTGTCGGGCTCTGTCGGGCTCTACTGGGCCCTGTCGGGCCCTGTCGGGCTCTGTCGGGCTCTGTCGGGCCCTGTCGGGCTCTGTCGGGCTCTGTCGGGCTCTGTCGGGCTCTACTGGGCCCTGTCGGGCTCTGTCGGGCCCTGTCGGGCTCTGTCGGGCTCTGTCGGGCTCTGTCGGGCTCTACTGGGACCTGTCGGGCCCTGTCGGGCTCTGTCGGGCTCTGTCGGACTCTACTGGGCCCTGTCGGGCCCTGTCGGGCTCTGTCGGGCTCTGTCGGGCTCTGTCGGGCCATGTCGGGCTCTGTCGGGCTCTGTCGGGCTGTGTCGGGCCCTGTCGGGCTCTGTCGGGCTCTACTGGGCCCTGTCGGGCCCTGTCAGGCCCTGTCGGGCTCTGTCGGGCTCTGTCGGGCTCTGTCGGGCCCTGTCGGTCTCTGTCGGGCTCTGTCGGGCTCTGTCGGGCTCTACTGGGCCCTGTCGGGCTCTGTCGGGCTCTGTCGGGCTCTGTCGGGCTCTGACGGGTTCTTTCGGGCTCTGTCGGGCTCTGTCGGGCTCTACTGGGCCCTGTCGGGCCCTGTCGGGCCCTGTCGGGCTCTGTCGGGCTCTGTCGGGCCCTGTCGGGCTCTGTCGGGCTGTGTCGGGCTCTGTCGGGCTCTACTGGGCCCTGTCGGGCCCTGTCGGGCTCTGTCGGGCTCTGTCGGGCTCTGTCGGGCTCTACTGGGCTCTGTCGGGCCCTTTCGGGCCCTGTCGGGCTCTATCGGGCCCTGTCGGGCCCTGTCGGGCCCTGTCGGGCTCTGTCGGGCTCTGTCGGGCTCTACTGGGCTCTGTCAGGCCCTTTCGGGCCCTGTCGGGCCCTGTCGGGCTCTGTCGGGCCCTGTCGGGCTCTGTCGGGCTCTGTCGGGGCCTGTCGGGCTCTGTCGGGCTCTGTCGGGTTCTGTCGGGGCCTGTCGGACTCTGTCGGGCTCTGTCGGGCTCTGTCGGGCTCTGTCGGGCTCTACTGGGCCCTGTCGAGCTCTGTCAGGCTCTGTCGGGCCCTGTCGGGATCTGTCGGGCTCTGTCGGGCTCTGTTGGGCCCTGTCGGGCTCTGTCGGGCTCTACTGGGCTCTACTGGGCCCTGTCGGGCTCTGTCGGGCCCTGTCGGGCCCTGTCGGGCTCTGTCGGGCTCTGTCGGGCCCTGTCGGGCTCTGTCGGGCTCTGTCGGGCTCTGTCGGGCTCTACTGGGCCCTGTCGGGCCCTGTCGGGCTCTGTCGGACTCTGTCGGGCTCTGTCGGGCTCAACTGGTCTCTGTCGGGCTCTGTCGGGCTCTGTCGGGCTCTGTCGGGCTCTGTCGGGCTCTACTGGGCTCTACTGGGCCCTGTCGGGCTCTGTCGGGCTCTGTCGGGCCCTGTCGGGCCCTGTCGGGCTCTGTCGGGCTCTGTCGGGTTCTGTCGGGCTCTGTCAGGCTCTGTCTGGCTCTACTGGGCCCTGTCGGGCCCTCTCGGGCTCTGTCGGGCTCTGTCGGGCTCTGTCGGGCTCTGTCGGGCTCTACTGGGCCCTGTCGGGCCCTGTCGGGCCCTGTCGGGCTCTGTCGGGCTCTGTCGGGCTCTACTGGGCTCTGTCGGCCTCTGTCGGGTTCTGTCGGGCTCTGTCGGGCTCTGTCGGGCTCTGTCGGGCTCTACTGGGCTCTGTCGGGCCCTGTCGGGCCCTGTCGGGCTCTACTGGGCTCTGTCGGGCCCTGTCGGGCCCTGTCGGGCTCTGTCGGGCTCTGTCGGGCTCTACTGGGCCCTGTCGGGCTCTGTCGGGCTCTGTCGGGCTCTGTCGGGCCCTGTCGGGCCCTGTCGGGCTCTGTCGGGCTCTGTCGGGCTCTACTGGGCCCTGTCGGGCTCTGTCGGGCTCTGTCGGGCCCTGTCGGGCCCTGTCGGGCTCTGTCGGGCCCTGTCGGGCCCTGTCGGGCTCTGTCGGGCTCTGTCGGGCTCTACTGGGCCCTGTCGGGCTCTGTCGGGCTCTGTCGGGCCCTGTCGGGCTCTGTCGGGCTCTGTCGGGCTCTGTCGGGCCCTGTCGGGCTCTGTCGGGCCCTGTCGGGCCCTGTCGGGCTCTGTTGGGCTCTGTCGGGCCCTGTCGGGCTCTCTCGGGCTCTGTCGGGCTCTGTCGGGCTCTGTCGGGCTCTACTGGGCCCTGTCGGGCTCTGTCGGGCTCTGTCGGGCTCTGTCGGGCCCTGTCGGGCTCTGTCGGCCTCTACTGGGCCCTGTCGGGCCCTGTCGGGCTCTGTCGGGCTCTGTCGGGCCCTGTCGGGCTCTGTCGGGCTCTGTCGGGCTCTGTCGGGCTCTACTGGGCCCTGTCGGGCTCTGTCGGGCTCTGTCGGACTCTGTCGGGCCCTGTCGGGCTCTGTCGGGCTCTGTCGGGCTCTGTCGGGCTCTACTGGGCCCTGTCGGGTTCTGTCGGGCTCTGTCGGGCTCTGTCGGGCTCTACTGGGCCCTGTCGGGCCCTGTCGGGCTCTGTCGGGCTCTGTCGGGCTCTGTCGGGCCATGTCGGGCTCTGTCGGTCTCTGTCGGGCTCTGTCGGGCCCTGTCGGGCTCTGTCGGGCTCTACTGGGCCCTGTCGGGCCCTGTAGGGCCCTGTCGGTCTCTGTCGGGCTCTGTCGGGCTCTGTGGGGCTCTACTGGGCCCTGTCGGGCTCTGTCGGGCTCTGTCGGGCTCTGACGGGTTCTGTCGGGCTCTGTCGGGCTCTGTCGGGCTCTACTGGGCCCTGTCGGGCTCTGTCGGGCCCTGTCGGGCCCTGTCGGGCCCTGTCGGGCTCTGTCGGGCTCTGTCGGGCTCTGTCGGGCTCTACTGGGCCCTGTCGGGCCCTGTCGGGCTCTGTCGGGCTCTGTCGGGCTCTGTCGGGCTCTACTGGGCTCTGTCGGGCCCTGTCGGGCCCTGTCGGGCTCTGTCGGGCCCTGTCGCGCCCTGTCGGGCCCTGTCGGGCTCTGTCGGGCTCTGTCGGGCTCTACAGGGCCCTGTCGGGCTCTGTCGGGGCCTGTCGGGCCCTGTCGGGCTCTGTCGGGCTCTGTCGGGCTCTACTGGGCCCTGTCGGGCCCTGTCGGGCTCTGTCGGGCTCTGTCGGGCCCTGTCGGGCCCTGTCGGGCTCTGTCGGGCTCTGTCGGGCCCTGTCGGGCTCTGTCGGGCTCTGTCGGGGCCTGTCGGGCTCTGTCGGGCTCTGTCGGGCTCTGTCGGGCTCTACTGGGCTCTACTGGGCTCTGTCAGGCTCTGTCGGGCCCTGTCGGGCTCTGTCGGGCCCTGTCGGGCCCTGTCGGGCTCTGTCGGGCTCTACTGGGCTCTGTCGGGCTCTACTGGGCTCTACTGGGCCCTGTAGGGCTCTGTCGGGCTCTGTCGGGCTCTGTCGGGCTCTACTGGGCTCTGTCGGTCCCTGTCGGGCCCTGTCGGGCTCTGTCGGGCTCTGTCGGACCCTGTCGGGCTCTGTCGGGCTCTATCGGGCTCTGTCGGGCTCTACTGGGCCCTGTCGGGCTCTGTCGGGCTCTGTCGGGCTCTGTCGGGCTCTGTCGGGCTCTACTGGGCCCTGTCGGGCCCTGTCGGGCTCTGTCGGGCTCTGTCGGGCTCTGTCGGGCTCAACTGGTCTCTGTCGGGCTCTGTCGGGTTATGTCGGGCGCTGTCGGGCTCTGTCGGGCTCTGTCGGGCTCTACTGGGCTCTACTGGGCTCTGTCGGGCTCTGTCGGGCTCTACTGGGCCCTGTCGGGCTCTGTCGGGCCCTGTCGGGTCCTGTCGGGCCCTGTCGGGCTCTGTCGGGCTCTGTCGGGTTCTGTCGGGCTCTGTCGGGCTCTGTCGGGCTCTACTGGGCCCTGTCGGGCCCTCTCGGGCTCTGTCGGGCTCTGTCGGGCTCTGTCGGGCTCTGTCGGGCTCTACTGGGCCCTGTCGGGCCCTCTCGGGCTCTGTCGGGCCCTCTCGGGCTCTGTCGGGCTCTGTCGGGCTCTGTCGGGCTCTACTGGGCCCTGTCGGGCCCTGTCGGGCCCTGTCGGGCTCTGTCGGGCTCTGTCGGGCTCTGTCGGGCTCTACTGGGCTCTGTCGGCCTCTGTCGGGTTCTGTCGGGCTCTGTCGGGCTCTGTCGGGCTCTGTCGGGCTCTACTGGGCTCTGTCGGGCCCTGTCGGGCCCTGTCGGACTCTGTCGGGCCCTGTCGGGCTCTGTCGGGCTCTGTCGGGCTCTGTCGGGCTCTACTGGGCCCTGTCGGGCTCTGTCGGGCTCTGTCGGGCTCTGTCGGGCTCTACTGGGCCCTGTCGGGCCCTGTCGGGCTCTGTCGGGCTCTGTCGGGCTCTGTCGGGTTCAACTGGTCTCTGTCGGGCTCTGTCGGGTTCTGTCGGGCTCTGTCGGGCTCTGTCGGGCCCTGTCGGGCCCTGTCGGTCCCTGTCGGGCTCTGTCGGGCTCTGTCGGGCTCTACTGGGCCCTGTCGGGCCCTGTCGGGCTCTGTCGGGCTCTGTCGGGCTCTGTCGGGCTCTACTGGGCCCTGTCGGGCTCTGTCGGGTTCTGTCGGGCCCTCTCGTGCTCTGTCGGGCTCTGTCGGGCTCTGTCGGGCCCTGTCGGGCCCTGTCGGGCTCTGTCGGGCTCTGTCGGGCTCTACTGGGCTAAACTGGGCTCTGTCGGGCCCTGTCGGGCCCTGTCGGGCTCTGTCGGGCTCTGTCGGGCTCTGTCGAGCCCTGTCGGGCTCTGTCGGGCTCTACTGGGCTCTGTCGGGCTCTGTCGGGCTCTGTCGGGCTCTGTCGGGCTCTACTGGGCTAAACTGGGCCCTGTCGGGCCCTGTCGGGCTCTGTCGGGCTCTGTCGGGCTCTGTCGGGCCATGTCGGGCTCTGTCGGGCTCTGTCGGGCTCTGTCGGGCCCTGTCGGGCTCTGTCGGGCTCTACTGGGCCCTGTCGGGCCCTGTCGGGCCCTGTCGGGCTCTGTCGGGCTCTGTCGGGCTCTGTCGGGCCCTGTCGGTCTCTGTCGGGCTCTGTCGGGCTCTGTCGGGCTCTACTGGGCCCTGTCGGGCTCTGTCGGGCTCTGTCGGGCTCTGACGGGTTCTGTCGGGGTCTGTCGGGCTCTGTCGGGCTCTACTGGGCCCTGTCGGGCCCTGTCGGGCCCTCTCGGGCTCTATCGGGCCCTGTCGGGCCCTGTCGGGCCCTGTCGGGCTCTGTCGGGCTCTGTCGGGCTCTACTGGGCCCTGTCGGGCCCTGTCGGGCTCTGTCGGGCTCTGTCGGGCTCTGTCGGGCTCTACTGGGCTCTGTCGGGCCCTTTCGGGCCCTGTCAGGCTCTGTCGGGCCCTGTCGGGCCCTGTCGGGCTCTGTCGGGCTCTGTCGGGCTCTACTGGGCCCTGTCGGGCTCTGTCGGGCTCTGTCGGGCTCTGTCGGGCTCTGTCGGTCTCTACTGGGCTCTGTCGGGCCCTGTCGGGCCCTGTCGGCCTCTGTCGGGCCCTGTCGGGCCCTTTCGGGCTCTGTCGGGCCCTGTCGGGCCCTGTCGGGCTCTGTCGGGCTCTGTCGGGCTCTGTCGGGCTCTACTGGGCACTGTCGGGCCCTGTCGGGCTCTGTCGGGCTCTGTCGGGCTCTGTCGGGCTCTACTGGGCTCTGTCGGGCCCTTTCGGGCCCTGTCGGGCTCTATCGGGCCCTGTCGGGCCCTGTCGGGCCCTGTCGGGCTCTGTCGGGCTCTGTCGGGCTCTACTGGGCCCTGTCGGGCCCTGTCGGGCTCTGTCGGGCTCTGTCGGGCTCTGTCGGGCTCTACTGGGCTCTGTCGGGCCCTTTCGGGCCCTGTCGGGCTCTGTCGGGCCCTGTCGGGCCCTGTCGGGCCCTGTCGGGCTCTGTCAGTCTCTGTCGGGCTCTACTGGGCCCTGTCGGGCCCTGTCGGGCTCTGTCGGGCTCTGTCGGGCTCTGTCGGGCTGTACTGGGCCCTGTCGGGCCCTGTCGGGCTCTGTCGGGCTCTGTCGGGCTCTGTCGGGCTCTGTCGGGCTCTACTGGGCCCTGTCGGGCCCTGTCGGGCTCTGTCGGGCCCTGTCGGGCCCTGTCGGGCTCTGTCGGGCTCTGTCGGGCTCTACTGGGCCCTGTCGGGCTCTGTCGGGCTCTGTCGGGCCCTGTCGGGCTCTGTCGGGCTCTGTCGGGCTCTGTCGGGCTCTACTGGGCCCTGTCGGGTTCTGTCGGGCTCTGTCGGGCTCTGTCGGGCTCTACTGGGCCCTGTCGGGCCCTGTCGGGCTCTGTCGGGCTCTGTCGGGCTCTGTCGGGCCATGTCGGGCTCTGTCGGGCTCTGTCGGGCTCTGTCGGGCTCTGTCGGGCTCTACTGGGCCCTGTCGGGCCCTGTCGGGCTCTGTCGGGCTCTGTCGGGCTCTGTCGGGCCCTGTCGGTCTCTGTCGGGCTCTGTCGGGCTCTGTGGGGCTCTACTGGGCCCTGTCGGGCTCTGTCGGGCTCTGTCGGGCTCTGACGGGTTCTGTCGGGCTCTGTCGGGCTCTGTCGGGCTCTACTGGGCTCTGTCGGGCCCTGTCGGGCCCTGTCGGGCCCTGTCGGGCCCTGTCGGGCTCTGTCGGGCTCTGTCGGGCTCTACAGGGCCCTGTCGGGCTCTGTCGGGGCCTGTCGGGCCCTGTCGGGCTCTGTCGGGCTCTGTCGGGCTCTACTGGGCCCTGTCGGGCCCTGTCGGGCTCTGTCGGGCTCTGTCGGGCCCTGTCGGGCCCTGTCGGGCTCTGTCGGGCTCTGTCGGGCCCTGTCGGGCTCTGTCGGGCTCTGTCGGGCCCTGTCGGGCTCTGTCGGGCTCTTGCGGGGCCTGTCGGGCTCTGTCGGGCTCTGTCGGGCTCTACTGGGCTCTACTGGGCTCTGTCAGGCTCTGTCGGGCCCTGTCGGGCTCTGTCGGGCTCTGTCGGGCTCTGTCGGGCCCTGTCGGGCTCTGTCGGGCCCTGTCGGGCCCTGTCGGGCTCTGTCGGGCTCTGTCAGGCTCTGTCGGGCTCTACTGGGCTCTGTCGGGCTCTACTGGGCTCTACTGGGCCCTGTAGGGCTCTGTCGGGCTCTGTCGGGCTCTGTCGGGCTCTACTGGGCTCTGTCGGGCCCTGTCGGGCCCTGACGGGCTCTGTCGGGCTCTGTCGGGCCCTGTCGGGCTCTGTCGGGCTCTGTCGGGCTCTGTCGGGCTCTACTGGGCCCTGTCGGGCTCTGTCGGGCTCTGTCGGGCTCTGTCGGGCTCTGTCGGGCTCTACTGGGCCCTGTCGGGCTCTGTCGGGCTCTGTCGGGCTCTGTCGGGCTCTGTCGGGCCCTGTCGGGCCCTGTCGGGTTCTGTCGGGCGCTGTCGGGCTCTGTCGGGCTCTGTCGGGCTCTACTGGGCTCTACTGGGCTCTGTCGGGCTCTGTCGGGCTCTACTGGGCCCTGTCGGGCTCTGTCGGGCCCTGTCGGGTCCTGTCGGGCTCTACTGGACTCTGTCGGGCCCTGTCGGGCCCTGTCGGGCTCTGTCGGGCTCTGTCGGGCTCTACTGGGCCCTGTCGGGCCCTGTCGGGCTCTGTCGGGCTCTGTCGGGCTCTGTCGGGCTCTACTGGGCCCTGTCGGGCTCTGTCGGGCTCTGTCGGGCTCTACTGGGCCCTGTCGGGCTCTGTCGGGCTCTGTCGGGCTCTGTCGGGCCCTGTCGGGCCCTGTCGGGCTCTGTCGGGCTCTGTCGGGCTCTACTGGGCCCTGTCGGGCTCTGTCGGGCTCTGTCGGGCCCTGTCGGGCTCTGTCGGGCTCTGTCGGGCTCTGTCGGGCTCTACTGGGCCCTGTCGGGTTCTGTCGGGGCTCTGTCGGGCTCTGTCGGGCTCTACTGGGCCCTGTCGGGCCCTGTCGGGCTCTGTCGGGCTCTGTCGGGCTCTGTCGGGCCATGTCGGGCTCTGTCGGGTCTGTCGGGCTCTGTCGGGCCCTGTCGGGCTCTGTCGGGCTCTACTGGGCCCTGTCGGGCCCTGTCGGGCTCTGTCGGGCCCTGTCGGGCCCTGTCGGGCCCTGTCGGGCTCTGTCGGGCTCTGTCGGGCCCTGTCGGGCCCTGTCGGGCTCTGTCGGGCTCTGTCGGGCCCTGTCGGGCTCTGTCGGGCTCTGTCGGGCCCTGTCGGGCTCTGTCGGGCTCTTGCGGGGCCTGTCGGGCTCTGTCGGGCTCTGTCGGGCTCTACTGGGCTCTACTGGGCTCTGTCAGGCTCTGTCGGGCCCTGTCGGGCTCTGTCGGGCTCTGTCGGGCTCTGTCGGGCCCTGTCGGGCTCTGTCGGGCCCTGTCGGGCCCTGTCGGGCTCTGTCGGGCTCTGTCAGGCTCTGTCGGGCTCTACTGGGCTCTGTCGGGCTCTACTGGGCTCTACTGGGCCCTGTAGGGCTCTGTCGGGCTCTGTCGGGCTCTGTCGGGCTCTACTGGGCTCTGTCGGGCCCTGTCGGGCCCTGACGGGCTCTGTCGGGCTCTGTCGGGCCCTGTCGGGCTCTGTCGGGCTCTGTCGGGCTCTGTCGGGCTCTACTGGGCCCTGTCGGGCTCTGTCGGGCTCTGTCGGGCTCTGTCGGGCTCTGTCGGGCTCTACTGGGCCCTGTCGGGCTCTGTCGGGCTCTGTCGGGCTCTGTCGGGCTCTGTCGGGCCCTGTCGGGCCCTGTCGGGTTCTGTCGGGCGCTGTCGGGCTCTGTCGGGCTCTGTCGGGCTCTACTGGGCTCTACTGGGCTCTGTCGGGCTCTGTCGGGCTCTACTGGGCCCTGTCGGGCTCTGTCGGGCCCTGTCGGGTCCTGTCGGGCTCTACTGGACTCTGTCGGGCCCTGTCGGGCCCTGTCGGGCTCTGTCGGGCTCTGTCGGGCTCTACTGGGCCCTGTCGGGCCCTGTCGGGCTCTGTCGGGCTCTGTCGGGCTCTGTCGGGCTCTACTGGGCCCTGTCGGGCTCTGTCGGGCTCTGTCGGGCTCTACTGGGCCCTGTCGGGCCCTGTCGGGGCTCTGTCGGGCTCTGTCGGGCTCTACTGGGCCCTGTCGGGCTCTGTCGGGCTCTGTCGGGCCCTGTCGGGCTCTGTCGGGCTCTGTCGGGCTCTGTCGGGCTCTACTGGGCCCTGTCGGGTTCTGTCGGGCTCTGTCGGGCTCTGTCGGGCTCTACTGGGCCCTGTCGGGCCCTGTCGGGCTCTGTCGGGCTCTGTCGGGCTCTGTCGGGCCATGTCGGGCTCTGTCGGGCTCTGTCGGGCTCTGTCGGGCCCTGTCGGGCTCTGTCGGGCTCTACTGGGCCCTGTCGGGCCCTGTCGGGCTCTGTCGGGCTCTGTCGGGCTCTGTCGGGCCCTGTCGGTCTCTGTCGGGCTCTGTCGGGCTCTGTGGGGCTCTACTGGGCCCTGTCGGGCTCTGTCGGGCTCTGTCGGGATCTGTCGGGCTCTGACGGGTTCTGTCGGGCTCTGTCGGGCTCTGTCGGGCTCTACTGGGCTCTGTCGGGCCCTGTCGGGCCCTGTCCGGGCTCTGTCGGGCCCTGTCGGGCCCTGTCGGGCCCTGTCGGGCTCTGTCGGGCTCTGTCGGGCTCTACAGGGCCCTGTCGGGCTCTGTCGGGGGCCTGTCGGGCCCTGTCGGGCTCTGTCGGGCTCTGTCGGGCTCTACTGGGCCCTGTCGGGCCCTGTCGGGCTCTGTCGGGCTCTGTCGGGCCCTGTCGGGCCCTGTCGGGCTCTGTCGGGCTCTGTCGGGCCCTGTCGGGCTCTGTCGGGCTCTGTCGGGCCCTGTCGGGCTCTGTCGGGCTCTGTCGGGCTCTACTGGGCCCTGTCGGGCTCTGTCGGGCCCTGTCGGGCTCTGTCGGGCTCTGTCGGGCTCTACTGGGCCCTGTCCGGGCCTGGTCGGGCTCTGTCGGGGCTCTGTCGGGCTCTGTCGGGCTCTACTGGGCCCTGTCGGGCCCTGTCGGGCTCTGTCGGGCTCTGTCGGGCTCTGTCGGGCTCAGCTGGTCTCTGTCGGGCTCTGTCGGGTTCTGTCGGGCTCTGTCGGGCTCTGTCGGGCCCTGTCGGGCCCTGTCGGTCCCTGTCGGCTCTGTCGGGCTCTGTCGGGCTCTACTGGGCCCTGTCGGGCCCTGTCAGGCTCTGTCGGGCTCTGTCGGGCTCTGTCGGGCTCTACTGGGCCCTGTCGGGCTCTGTCGGGTTCTGTCGGGCCCTCTCGTGCTCTGTCGGGCTCTGTCGGGCTCTGTCGGGCCCTGTCGGGCCCTGTCGGGCTCGGTCGGGCTCTGTCGGGCTCTACTGGGCTCTGTCGGGCCCTGTCGGGCTCTGTCGGGCTCTGTCGGGCCCTGTCGGGCTCTGTCGGGCTCTACTGGGCCCTGTCGGGCCCTGTCGGGCTCTGTCGGGCTCTGTCGGGCTCTACTGGGCTAAACTGGGCTCTGTCGGGCCCTGTCGGGCCCTGTCGGGCCCTGTCGGGCTCTGTCGGGCTCTTTCGAGCCCTGTCGGGCTCTGTCGGGCTCTACTGGGCTCTGTCGGGCTCTGTCGGGCTCTGTCGGGCTCTGTCGGGCCTCTACTGGGCTAAACTGGGCCCTGTCGGGCCCTGTCGGGCTCTGTCGGGCTCTGTCGGGCTCTGTCGGGCCATGTCGGGCTCTGTCGGGCTCTGTCGGGCTCTGTCGGGCTCTACTGGGCTAAACTGGGCCCTGTCGGGCCCTGTCGGGCTCTGTCGGGCTCTGTCGGGCTCTGTCGGGCCATGTCGGGCTCTGTCGGGCTCTGTCGGGCTCTGTCGGGCCCTGTCGGGCCCTGTCGGGCTCTACTGGGACCTTTCCGGGCCCTGTCGGGCCCTGTCGGGCTCTGTCGGGCTCTGTCGGGCTCTGTCGGGCCCTGTCGGTCTCTGTCGGGCTCTGTCGGGCTCTGTCGGGCTCTACTGGGCCCTGTCGGGCTCTGTCGGGCTCTGTCGGCTCTGTCGGGCTCTGACGGGTTCTGTCGGGGTCTGTCGGGCTCTGTCGGGCTCTACTGGGCCCTGTCGGGCTCTGTCGGGCTCTGTCGGGCTCTGTCGGGCCCTGTCGGGCTCTGTCGGGCTCTGTCGGGCTCTGTCGGGCTCTACTGGGCCCTGTCGGGCCCTGTCGGGCTCTGTCGGGCTCTGTCGGGCTTTGTCGGGCTCTACTGGCTCTGTCGGGCCCTTTCGGGCCCTCTCGGGCTCTATCGGGCCCTGTCGGGCCCTGTCGGGCCCCGTCGGGCTCTGTCGGGCTCTGTCGGGCTCTACTGGGCCCTGTCGGGCCCTGTCGGGCTCTGTCGGGGCTCTGTCGGGCTCTACTGGGCTCTGTCGGGCCCTTTCGGGCCCTGTCGGCTCTGTCGGGCCCTGTCGGGCCCTGTCGGGCCCTGTCGGGATCTGTCGGGCTCTGTCGGGCTCTACTGGGCCCTGTCGGGCCCTGTCGGGCCCTGTCGGGCTCTGTCGGGCTCTACTGGGCCCTGTCGGGCTCTGTCGGGCTCTGTCGGGCTCTGTCGGGCTCTGTCGGGCTCTACTGGGCTCTGTCGGGCCCTGTCGGGCCCTGTCGGGCTCTGTCGGGCCCTGTCGGGCCCTGTCGGGCCCTGTCGGGCCCTGTCGGGCTCTGTCGGGCTCTGTCGGGCCCTGTCGGGCTCTGTCGGGCTCTACTGGGCTCTACTGGGCCCTGTCGGGCTCTGTCGGCTCTGTCGGGCTCTGTCGGGCTCTGTCGGGCCCTGTCGGGCTCTGTCGGGCTCTACTGGACTCTACTGGGCCCTGTCGGGCTCTGTCGGGCTCTGTCGGGCTCTGTCGGGCTCTGTCGGGCTCTACTGGGCTCTGTCGGGCTCTGTCGGGTTCTGTCGGGTTCTGTCGGGCTCTGTCGGGCTCTGTCGGGCTCTGTCGGGCTCTACTGGGCTCTGTCGGGCCCTGTCGGGCCCTGTCGGGCTCTGTCGGGCTCTGTCGGCCCTGTCGGGCCCTGTCGGGCTCTGTCGGGCTCTGTCGGGCTCTACTGGGCCCTGTCGGGCTATGTCGGGCTCTGTCGGTCCCTGTCGGGCCCTGTCGGGCTCTGTCGGGCCCTGTCGGGCTCTGTCGGGCTCTGTCGGGCCCTGTCGGGCTCTGTCGGGCCCTGTCGGGCCCTGTCGGGCTCTACTGGGCCCTGTCGGGCTCTGTCGGGTTCTGTCGGCCCTCTCGTGCTCTGTCGGGCTCTGTCGGGCTCTGTCGGGCCCTGTCGGGCTCTGTCGGGCTCTGTCGAGCCCTGTCGGGCTCTGTCGGGCTCTACTGGGCTCTGTCGGGCCCTGTCGGGCTCTGTCGGGCTCTGTCGAGCCCTGTCGGGCTCTGTCGGGCTCTACTGGGCTCTGTCGGGCACTGTCGGGCTCTGTCGGGCTCTGTCGAGCCCTGTCGGGCTCTGTCGGGCTCTACTGGGCTCTGTCGGGCTCTGTCGGCTCTGTCGGGCTCTGTCGGGCTCTACTGGGCTAAAACTGGGCCCTGTCGGGCCCTGTCGGGCTCTGTCGGGCTCTGTCCGGGCTCTGTCGGGCCATGTCGGGCTCTGTCGGGCTCTGTCGGGCTCTGTCGGGCCCTGTCGGGCTCTGTCGGGCTCTACTGGGCCCTGTCGGGCCCTGTCGGGCCCTGTCGGGCTCTGTCGGCTCTGTCGGGCTCTGTCGGGCCCTGTCGGTCTCTGTCGGGCTCTGTCGGGCTCTGTCGGGCTCTACTGGGCCCTGTCGGGCTCTGTCGGGCTCTGTCGGGCTCTGTCGGGCTCTGACGGGTTCTGTCGGGGTCTGTCGGGCTCTGTCGGGCTCTACTGGGCCCTGTCGGGCCCTGTCGGGCCCTCTCGGGCTCTATCGGGCCCTGTCGGGCCCTGTCGGGCCCTGTCGGGCTCTGTCGGGCTCTGTCGGGCTCTACTGGGCCCTGTCGGGCCCTGTCGGGCTCTGTCGGGCTCTGTCGGGCTCTGTCGGGCTCTACTGGGCCCTGTCGGGCTCTGTCGGGCTCTGTCGGGCTCTGTCGGGCTCTGTCGGGGCTCTGTCGGTCTCTACTGGGCTCTGTCGGGCCCTGTCGGGCCCTGTCGGCCTCTGTCGGGCCTGTCGGGCCCTGTCGGGCTCTGTCGGGCCCTGTCGGGCCTTGTCGGGCCCTGTCGGGCTCTTTCGGGCTCTGTCGGGGCCTGTCGGGCTCTGTCGGGCTCTGTCGGGCTCTGTCGGGCTCTGTCGGGCTCTACTGGGCCCTGTCGGGGCTCTGTCAGGCTCTGTCGGGCCCTGTCGGGCTCTGTCGGGCTCTGTCGGGCTCTGTCGGGCCCTGTCGGGCTCTGTCGGGCTCTACTGGGCTCTACTGGGCCCTGTCGGGCTCTGTCGGGCTCTGTCGGGCTCTGTCGGGCTCTGTCGGGCTCTACTGGGCTCTGTCGGGCTCTGTCGGGCCCTGTCGGCTCTGTCGGGCTCTGTCGGGCTCTGTCGGGCTCTACTGGGCTCTGTCGGGCCCTGTCGGGCCCTGTCGGGCTCTGTCGTGCCCTGTCGGGCCCTGTCGGGCTCTGTCGGGCTCTGTCGGGCCCTGTCGGGCTCTGTCGGGCCCTGTCGGGCCCTGTCGGGCTCTGTCGGGCTCTGTCGGGCTCTACTGGGCCCTGTCGGGCTATGTCGGCTCTGTCGGGCTCTGTCGGGCCCTGTCGGGCCCTGTCGGGCTCTGTCGGGCTCTGTCGGGCTCTGTCGGGCTCTACTGGGCACTGTCGGGCCCTGTCGGGCTCTGTCGGGCTCTGTCGGGCTCTGTCGGGCTCTACTGGGCTCTGTCGGGCACTTTCGGCCCTGTCGGGCTCTATCGGGCCCTGTCGGGCCCTGTCGGGCCCTGTCGGGCTCTGTCGGGCTCTGTCGGGCTCTACTGGGCCCTGTCGGGCCCTGTCGGGCTCTGTCCGGGCTCTGTCGGGCTCTGTCGGGCTCTACTGGGCTCTGTCGGGCCCTTTCGGGCCCTGTCGGGCTCTGTCGGGCCCTGTCGGGCCCTGTCGGGCCCTGTCGGGCTCTGTCAGGCTCTGTCGGGCTCTACTGGGCCCTGTCGGGCCCTGTCGGGCTCTGTCGGGCTCTGTCGGGCTCTGTCGGGCTGTACTGGGCCCTGTCGGGCCCTGTCGGGCTCTGTCGGGCTCTGTCGGGCTCTGTCGGGCTCTACTGGGCCCTGTCGGGCCCTGTCGGGCCCTGTCGGGCTCTGTCGGGCTCTGTCGGGCTCTGTCGGGCTCTACTGGGCTCTGTCGGCCTCTGTCGGGTTCTGTCGGGCTCTGTCGGGCTCTGTCGGGCTCTACTGGGCTCTGTCGGGCCCTGTCGGGCCCTGTCGGGGCTCTACTGGGCCATGTCGGGCTCTGTCGGGCTCTGTCGGGCCCTGTCGGGCCATGTCGGGCTCTGTCGGGCTCTGTCGGGCTCTGTCGGGCCCTGTCGGGCTCTACTGGGCCCTGTCGGGCCCTGTCGGGCTCTGTCGGGCTCTGTCGGGCTCTGTCGGGCCCTGTCGGTCTCTGTCGGGCTCTGTCGGGCTCTGTGGGGCTCTACTGGCCCTGTCGGGCTCTGTCGGGCTCTGTCGGGCTCTGTCGGGCTCTGACGGGTTCTGTCGGGCTCTGTCGGGCTCTGTCGGGCTCTACTGGGCTCTGTCGGGCCCTGTCGGGCCCTGTCGGGCTCTGTCGGGCCTGTCGGGCCCTGTCGGGCCCTGTCGGGCTCTGTCGGGCTCTGTCGGGCTCTACAGGGCCCTGTCGGGCTCTGTCGGGGCCTGTCGGGCCCTGTCGGGCTCTGTCGGGCTCTGTCGGGCTCTACTGGGCCCTGTCGGGCCTGTCGGGCTCTGTCGGGCTCTGTCGGGGCCCTGTCGGGCCCTGTCGGGCTCTGTCGGGCTCTGTCGGGCCCTGTCGGGCTCTGTCGGGCTCTGTCGGGCCCTGTCGGCTCTGTCGGGCTCTGTCGGGGCCTGTCGGGCTCTGTCGGGCTCTGTCGGGCTCTGTCGGGCTCTACTGGGCTCTACTGGGCTCTGTCAGGCTCTGTCGGGCCCTGTCGGGCTCTGTCGGGCTCTGTCGGGCTCTGTCGGGCCCTGTCGGGCTCTGTCGGGCCCTGTCGGGCCCTGTCGGGCTCTGTCGGGCTCTGTCAGGCTCTGTCGGGCTCTACTGGGCTCTGTCGGGCTCTACTGGGCTCTACTGGGCCCTGTAGGGCTCTGTCGGGCTCTACTGGGCCCTGTCGGGCTCTGTCGGGCTCTGTCGGGCTCTGTCGGGCTCTGTCGGGCTCTACTGGGCCCTGTCGGGCTCTGTCGGGCTCTGTCGGGCTCTGTCGGGCTCTGTCGGGCCCTGTCGGGCCCTGTCGGGTTCTGTCGGGCGCTGTCGGGCTCTGTCGGGCTCTGTCGGGCTCTACTGGGCTCTACTGGGCTCTGTCGGGCTCTGTCGGGCTCTACTGGGCCCTGTCGGGCTCTGTCGGGCCCTGTCGGGTCCTGTCGGGCTCTACTGGGCTCTGTCGGGCCCTGTCGGGCCCTGTCGGGCTCTGTCGGGCTCTGTCGGGCTCTACTGGGCCCTCTCGGGCCCTGTCGGGCTCTGTCGGGCTCTGTCGGGCTCTGTCGGGCTCTACTGGGCCCTGTCGGGCTCTGTCGGGCTCTGTCGGGCTCTACTGGGCCCTGTCGGGCTCTGTCGGGCTCTGTCGGGCTCTGTCGGGCCCTGTCGGGCCCTGTCGGGCTCTGTCGGGCCCTGTCGGGCCCTGTCGGGCTCTGTCGGGCTCTGTCGGGCTCTACTGGGCCCTGTCGGGCTCTGTCGGGCTCTGTCGGGCCCTGTCGGGCTCTGTCGGGCTCTGTCGGGCTCTGTCGGGCTCTACTGGGCCCTGTCGGGTTCTGTCGGGCTCTGTCGGGCTCTGTCGGGCTCTACTGGGCCCTGTCGGGCCCTGTCGGGCTCTGTCGGGCTCTGTCGGGCTCTGTCGGGCCATGTCGGGCTCTGTCGGGCTCTGTCGGGCCCTGTCGGGCTCTGTCGGGCTCTGTCGGGCTCTGTCGGGCCCTGTCGGTCTCTGTCGGGCTCTGTCGGGCTCTGTGGGGCTCTACTGGGCCCTGTCGGGCTCTGTCGGGCTCTGTCGGGCTCTGTCGGGCTCTGACGGGTTCTGTCGGGCTCTGTCGGGCTCTGTCGGGCTCTACTGGGCTCTGTCGGGCCCTGTCGGGCCCTGTCGGGCTCTGTCGGGCCCTGTCGGGCCCTGTCGGGCCCTGTCGGGCTCTGTCGGGCTCTGTCGGGCTCTACAGGGCCCTGTCGGGCTCTGTTGGGGCCTGTCGGGCCCTGTCGGGCTCTGTCGGGCTCTGTCGGGCTCTACTGGGCCCTGTCGGGCCCTGTCGGGCTCTGTCGGGCTCTGTCGGGCCCTGTCGGGCCCTGTCGGGCTCTGTCGGGCTCTGTCGGGCCCTGTCGGGCTCTGTCGGGCTCTGTCGGGCCCTGTCGGGCTCTGTCGGGCTCTGTCGGGGCCTGTCGGGCTCTGTCGGGCTCTGTCGGGCTCTGTCGGGCTCTACTGGGCTCTACTGGGCTCTGTCAGGCTCTGTCGGGCCCTGTCGGGCTCTGTCGGGCTCTGTCGGGCTCTGTCGGGCCCTGTCGGGCTCTGTCGGGCCCTGTCGGGCCCTGTCGGGCTCTGTCGGACTCTGTCAGGCTCTGTCGGGCTCTACTGGGCTCTGTCGGGCTCTACTGGGCTCTACTGGGCCCTGTAGGGCTCTGTCGGGCTCTGTCGGGCTCTGTCGGGCTCTACTGGGCTCTGTCGGGCCCTGTCGGGCCCTGTCGGGCTCTGTCGGGCTCTGTCGGGCCCTGTCGGGCTCTGTCGGGCTCTGTCGGGCTCTGTCGGGCTCTACTGGGCCCTGTCGGGCTCTGTCGGGCTCTGTCGGGCTCTGTCGGGCTCTGTCGGGCTCTGTCGGGCTCTACTGGGCCCTGTCGGGCTCTGTCGGGCTCTGTCGGGCTCTGTCGGGCTCTGTCGGGCCCTGTCGGGCCCTGTCGGGTTCTGTCGGGCGCTGTCGGGCTCTGTCGGGCTCTGTCGGGCTCTACTGGGCTCTACTGGGCTCTGTCGGGCTCTGTCGGGCTCTACTGGGCCCTGTCGGGCTCTGTCGGGCCCTGTCGGGTCCTGTCGGGCCCTGTCGGGCTCTGTCGGGCTCTGTCGGGTTCTGTCGGGCTCTGTCGGGCTCTGTCGGGCTCTACTGGGCCCTGTCGGGCCCTCTCGGGCTCTGTCGGGCTCTGTCGGGCTCTGTCGGGCTCTGTCGGGCTCTACTGGGCCCTGTCGGGCCCTCTCGGGCTCTGTCGGGCCCTCTCGGGCTCTGTCGGGCTCTGTCGGGCTCTGTCGGGCTCTGTCGGGCTCTACTGGGCCCTGTCGGGCTCTGTCGGGCCCTGTCGGGCTCTGTCGGGCTCTGTCGGGCTCTACTGGGCCCTGTCGGGCTCTGTCGGGCTCTGTCGGGCTCTACTGGGCCCTGTCGGGCTCTGTCGGGCTCTGTCGGGCTCTGTCGGGCCCTGTCGGGCCCTGTCGGGCTCTGTCGGGCCCTGTCGGGCCCTGTCGGGCTCTGTCGGGCTCTGTCGGGCTCTACTGGGCCCTGTCGGGCTCTGTCGGGCTCTGTCGGGCCCTGTCGGGCTCTGTCGGGCTCTGTCGGGCTCTGTCGGGCTCTGTCGGGCCCTGTCGGGCTCTGTCGGGCTCTGTCGGGCTCTGTCGGGCCCTGTCGGGCTCTGTCGGGCCCTGTCGGGCTCTGTCGGGCTCTGTCGGGCTCTGTCGGGCCCTGTCGGGCTCTGTCGGGCTCTGTCGGGCTCTGTCGGGCCCTGTCGGGCTCTGTCGGGCTCTGTCGGGCTCTGTCGGGCCCTGTCGGTCTCTGTCGGGCTCTGTCGGGCTCTGTGGGGCTCTACTGGGCCCTGTCGGGCTCTGTCGGGCTCTGTCGGGCTCTGTCGGGCTCTGACGGGTTCTGTCGGGCTCTGTCGGGCTCTGTCGGGCTCTACTGGGCTCTGTCGGGCCCTGTCGGGCCCTGTCGGGCTCTGTCGGGCCCTGTCGGGCCCTGTCGGGCCCTGTCGGGCTCTGTCGGGCTCTGTCGGGCTCTACAGGGCCCTGTCGGGCTCTGTCGGGGCCTGTCGGGCCCTGTCGGGCTCTGTCGGGCTCTGTCGGGCTCTACTGGGCCCTGTCGGGCCCTGTCGGGCTCTGTCGGGCTCTGTCGGGCCCTGTCGGGCCCTGTCGGGCTCTGTCGGGCTCTGTCGGGCCCTGTCGGGCTCTGTCGGGCTCTGTCGGGGCCTGTCGGGCTCTGTCGGGCTCTGTCGGGCTCTGTCGGGCTCTACTGGGCTCTACTGGGCTCTGTCAGGCTCTGTCGGGCCCTGTCGGGCTCTGTCGGGCTCTGTCGGGCTCTGTCGGGCCCTGTCGGGCTCTGTCGGGCCCTGTCGGGCCCTGTCGGGCTCTGTCGGGCTCTGTCAGGCTCTGTCGGGCTCTACTGGGCTCTGTCGGGCTCTACTGGGCTCTACTGGGCCCTGTAGGGCTCTGTCGGGCTCTGTCGGGCTCTGTCGGGCTCTACTGGGCTCTGTCGGGCCCTGTCGGGCCCTGTCGGGCTCTGTCGGGCTCTGTCGGGCCCTGTCGGGCTCTGTCGGGCTCTGTCGGGCTCTGTCGGGCTCTACTGGGCCCTGTCGGGCTCTGTCGGGCTCTGTCGGGCTCTGTCGGGCTCTGTCGGGCTCTGTCGGGCTCTACTGGGCCCTGTCGGGCTCTGTCGGGCTCTGTCGGGCTCTGTCGGGCTCTGTCGGGCCCTGTCGGGTTCTGTCGGGCGCTGTCGGGCTCTGTCGGGCTCTGTCGGGCTCTACTGGGCTCTACTGGGCTCTGTCGGGCTCTGTCGGGCTCTACTGGGCCCTGTCGGGCTCTGTCGGGCCCTGTCGGGTCCTGTCGGGCCCTGTCGGGCTCTGTCGGGCTCTGTCGGGTTCTGTCGGGCTCTGTCGGGCTCTGTCGGGCTCTACTGGGCCCTGTCGGGCCCTCTCGGGCTCTGTCGGGCTCTGTCGGGCTCTGTCGGGCTCTGTCGGGCTCTACTGGGCCCTGTCGGGCCCTCTCGGGCTCTGTCGGGCCCTCTCGGGCTCTGTCGGGCTCTGTCGGGCTCTGTCGGGCTCTGTCGGGCTCTACTGGGCCCTGTCGGGCTCTGTCGGGCCCTGTCGGGCTCTGTCGGGCTCTGTCGGGCTCTACTGGGCCCTGTCGGGCTCTGTCGGGCTCTGTCGGGCTCTGTCGGGCTCTACTGGGCCCTGTCGGGCCCTGTCGGGCTCTGTCGGGCTCTGTCGGGCTCTGTCGGGCTCAACTGGTCTCTGTCGGGCTCTGTCGGGTTCTGTGGGGCTCTGTCGGGCTCTGTCGGGCCCTGTCGGGCCCTGTCGGTCCCTGTCGGGCTCTGTCGGGCTCTGTCGGGCTCTACTGGGCCCTGTCGGGCCCTGTCGGGCTCTGTCGGGCTCTGTCGGGCTCTGTCGGGCTCTACTGGGCCCTGTCGGGCTCTGTCGGGTTCTGTCGGGCCCTCTCGTGCTCTGTCGGGCTCTGTCGGGCTCTGTCGGGCCCTGTCGGGCCCTGTCGGGCTCGGTCGGGCTCTGTCGGGCTCTACTGGGCTCTGTCGGGCCCTGTCGGGCTCTGTCGGGCTCTACTGGGCCCTGTCGGGCCCTGTCGGGCTCTGTCGGGCTCTGTCGGGCTCTACTGGGCTAAACTGGGCTCTGTCGGGCCCTGTCGGGCCCTGTCGGGCTCTGTCGGGCTCTGTCGAGCCCTGTCGGGCTCTGTCGGGCTCTACTGGGCTCTGTCGGGCTCTGTCGGGCTCTGTCGGGCTCTGTCGGGCTCTACTGGGCTAAACTGGGCCCTGTCGGGCCCTGTCGGGCTCTGTCGGGCTCTGTCGGGCTCTGTCGGGCCATGTCGGGCTCTGTCGGGCTCTGTCGGGCTCTGTCGGGCTCTACTGGGCTAAACTGGGCCCTGTCGGGCCCTGTCGGGCTCTGTCGGGCTCTGTCGGGCTCTGTCGGGCCATGTCGGGCTCTGTCGGGCTCTGTCGGGCTCTGTCGGGCCCTGTCGGGCTCTGTCGGGCTCTACTGGGACCTTTCGGGCCCTGTCGGGCCCTGTCGGGCTCTGTCGGGCTCTGTCGGGCTCTGTCGGTCTCTGTCGGGCTCTGTCGGGCTCTGTCGGGCTCTACTGGGCCCTGTCGGGCTCTGTCGGGCTCTGTCGGGCTCTGTCGGGCTCTGACGGGTTCTGTCGGGGTCTGTCGGGCTCTGTCGGGCTCTACTGGGCCCTGTCGGGCTCTGTCGGGCTCTGTCGGGCTCTGTCGGGCCCTGTCGGGCTCTGTCGGGCTCTGTCGGGGTCTGTCGGGCTCTACTGGGCCCTGTCGGGCCCTGTCGGGCTCTGTCGGGCTCTGTCGGGCTTTGTCGGGCTCTACTGGGCTCTGTCGGGCCCTTTCGGGCCCTCTCGGGCTCTATCGGGCCCTGTCGGGCTCTGTCGGGCTCTGTCGGGCTCTACTGGGCCCTGTCGGGCCCTGTCGGGCTCTGTCGGGCTCTGTCGGGCTCTGTCGGGCTCTACTGGGCTCTGTCGGGCCCTTTCGGGCCCTGTCGGGCTCTGTCGGGCCCTGTCGGGCCCTGTCGGGCCCTGTCGGGATCTGTCGGGCTCTGTCGGGCTCTACTGGGCCCTGTCGGGCCCTGTCGGACCCTGTCGGGCTCTGTCGGGCTCTGTCGGGCTCTGTCGGGCTCTACTGGGCCCTGTCGGGCTCTGTCGGGCTCTGTCGGGCTCTGTCGGGCTCTACTGGGCTCTGTCGGGCCCTGTCGGGCCCTGTCGGGCTCTGTCGGGCCCTGTCGGGCCCTGTCGGGCTCTGTCGGGCTCTGTCGGGCCCTGTCGGGCTCTGTCGGGCTCTACTGGGCTCTACTGGGCCCTGTCGGGCTCTGTCGGGCTCTGTCGGGCTCTGTCGGGCCCTGTCGGGCTCTGTCGGGCTCTGTCGGGCTCTACTGGGCCCTGTCGGGCTCTGTCGGGCTCTGTCGGGCTCTGTCGGGCTCTGTCGGGCTCTACTGGGCTCTGTCGGGCTCTGTCGGGTTCTGTCGGGCTCTGTCGGGCTCTGTCGGGCTCTGTCGGGCTCTACTGGGCTCTGTCGGGCCCTGTCGGGCCCTGTCGGGCTCTGTCGGGCTCTGTCGGGCCCTGTCGGGCCCTGTCGGGCTCTGTCGGGCTCTGTCGGGCTCTACTGGGGCCTGTCGGGCTATGTCGGGCTCTGTCGGGCTCTGTCGGGCCCTGTCGGGCCCTGTCGGGCTCTGTCGGGCCCTGTCGGGCTCTGTCGGGCTCTGTCGGGCCCTGTCGGGCTCTGTCGGGCCCTGTCGGGCCCTGTCGGGCTCTGTCGGGCTCTGTCGGGCTCTACTGGGCCCTGTCGGGCTATGTCGGGCTCTGTCGGGCTCTGTCGGGCCCTGTCGGGCCCTGTCGGGCTCTGTCGGGCCCTGTCGGGCTCTGTCGGGCTCTGTCGGGCCCTGTCGGGCTCTGTCGGGCTCTGTCGGGCTCTGTCGGGCTCTACTGGGCTCTGTCGGGCTCTGTTGGGCTCTGTCGGGCTCTGTCTGGCTCTGTCGGGCTCTACTGGGCCCTGTCGGGCTCTGTCGGGCTCTGTCGGGCCCTCTCGGGCTCTGTCGGGCTCTGTCGGGCTCTGTCGGGCCCTGTCGGGCTCTGTCGGGCCCTGTCGGGCCCTGTCGGGCTCTGTTGGGCTCTGTCGGGCTCTGTCGGGCTCTCTCGGGCTCTGTCGTGCTCTGTCGGGCTCTGTCGGGCTCTGTCGGGCCCTGTCGGGCTCTGTCGGGCTCTGTCGGGCCCTGTCGGGCTCTGTCGGGCTCTGTCGGGCTCTGTCGGGCTCTGTCGGGCTCTGTCAGGCTCTACTGGGCTTTGTCGGGCCCTGTCGGGCTCTGTCGGGCTCTGTCGGGCTCTGTCGGGCCCTGTCGGGCTCTGTCGGGCTCTGTCGGGCTCTACTGGGCCC
The DNA here is from genome assembly GCF_036013445.1 of Caloenas nicobarica. Lineage (NCBI taxonomy): Eukaryota > Metazoa > Chordata > Aves > Columbiformes > Columbidae > Caloenas > Caloenas nicobarica. The sequence continues at coordinate 397,578 of NW_027016977.1, forward strand.
TGACGGGCTCTGTCGGGCTCTGTCGGGCCCTGTCGGGCTCTGTCGGGCTCTGTCGGGCTCTGTCGGGCTCTACTGGGCCCTGTCGGGTTCTGTCGGGCTCTGTCGGGCTCTGTCGGGCTCTACTGGGCCCTGTCGGGCCCTGTCGGGCTCTGTCGGGCTCTGTCGGGCTCTGTCGGGCCATGTCGGGCTCTGTCGGGCTCTGTCGGGCTCTGTCGGGCCCTGTCGGGCCCTGTCGGGCTCTACTGGGCCCTGTCGGGCCCTGTCGGGCTCTGTCGGGCTCTGTCGGGCTCTGTCGGGCCCTGTCGGTGTCTGTCGGGCTCTGTCGGGCTCTGTCGGGCTCTACTGGGCCCTGTCGGGCTCTGTCGGGCTCTTTCGGGCTCTGTCGGGCTCTGACGGGTTCTGTCGGGCTCTGTCGGGCTCTGTCGTGCTCTACTGGGCCCTGTCGGGCCCTGTCGGGCCCTGTCGGGCTCTGTCGAGCTCTGTCGGGCCCTGTCGGGCTCTGTCGGGCTCTGTCGGGCTCTGTCGGGCTCTACTGGGCCCTGTCGGGCCCTCTCGGGCTCTGTCGGGCTCTGTCGGGCTCTGTCGGGCTCTACTGGGCTCTGTCAGGCCCTATCGGGCCCTGTCGGGCTCTGTCGGGCCCTGTCGGTGCCCTGTCGGGCCCTGTCGGGCTCTGTCGGGCTCTGTCGGGCTCTACAGGGCCCTGTCGGGCCCTGTCGGGCTCTGTCGGGCTCTGTCGGGCCCTGTCGGGCTCTGTCGGGCCCTGTCGGGCCCTGTCGGGCTCTGTCGGGCTGTGTCGGGGCCTGTCGGGCTCTGTCGGGCTCTGTCGGGCTCTACTGGGCTCTACTGGGCTCTGTCAGGCTCTGTCGGGCCCTGTCGGGCTCTGTCGGGCTCTGTCGGGCTCTGTCGGGCCCTGTCGGGCTCTGTCGGGCCCTGTCGGGCCCTGTCGGGCTCTGTCGGGCTCTGTCGGGCTCTGTCGGGCTCTACTGGGCTCTGTCGGGCTCTACTGGGCTCTACTGGGCCCTGTCGGGCTCTGTCGGGCCCTGTCGGGCTCTGTCGGGCTCTGTTTGGCTCTACTGGGCTCTGTCGGGCCCTGTCGGGCCCTCTCGGGCTCTGTCGGGCTCTGTCGGGCCCTGTCGGGCTCTGTCGGGCTCTGTCGGGCTCTGTCGGGCTCTACTGGGCCCTGTCGGGCTCTTTCGGGCTCTGTCGGGCTCTGTCGGGCTCTGTCGGGCTCTACTGCGCCCTGTCGGGCCCTGTCGGGCTCTGTCGGGCTCTGTCGGGCTCTACAGGGCCCTGTCGGGCTCTGTCGGGGCCTGTCGGGCCCTGTCGGGCTCTGTCGGGCTCTGTCGGGCTCTACTGGGCCCTGTCGGGCCCTGTCGGGCTCTGTCGGGCTCTGTCGGGCCCTGTCGGGCCCTGTCGGGCTCTGTCGGGCTCTGTCGGGCCCTGTCGGGCTCTGTCGGGCTCTGTCGGGCCCTGTCGGGCTCTGTCGGGCTCTGTCGGGGCCTGTCGGGCTCTGTCGGGCTCTGTCGGGCTCTGTCGGGCTCTACTGGGCTCTACTGGGCTCTGTCAGGCTCTGTCGGGCCCTGTCGGGCTCTGTCGGGCTCTGTCGGGCTCTGTCGGGCCCTGTCGGGCTCTGTCGGGCCCTGTCGGGCCCTGTCGGGCTCTGTCGGGCTCTGTCGGGCTCTGTCGGGCTCTACTGGGCTCTGTCGGGCTCTACTGGGCTCTACTGGGCCCTGTAGGGCTCTGTCGGGCTCTACTGGGCCCTGTCGGGCTCTGTCGGGCTCTGTCGGGCTCTGTCGGGCTCTACTGGGCCCTGTCGGGCTCTGTCGGGCTCTGTCGGGCTCTGTCGGGCTCTGTCGGGCCCTGTCGGGCCCTGTCGGGTTCTGTCGGGCGCTGTCGGGCTCTGTCGGGCTCTGTCGGGCTCTACTGGGCTCTACTGGGCTCTGTCGGGCTCTGTCGGGCTCTACTGGGCCCTGTCGGGCTCTGTCGGGCCCTGTCGGGTCCTGTCGGGCTCTACTGGGCCCTGTCGGGCCCTGTCGGGCTCTGTCGGGCTCTGTCGGGCTCTACTGGGCCCTGTCGGGCCCTGTCGGGCTCTGTCGGGCTCTGTCGGGCTCTGTCGGGCTCTACTGGGCCCTGTCGGGCTCTGTCGGGCTCTGTCGGGCTCTACTGGGCCCTGTCGGGCTCTGTCGGGCTCTGTCGGGCTCTGTCGGGCCCTGTCGGGCCCTGTCGGGCTCTGTCGGGCCCTGTCGGGCCCTGTCGGGCTCTGTCGGGCTCTGTCGGGCTCTACTGGGCCCTGTCGGGCTCTGTCGGGCTCTGTCGGGCCCTGTCGGGCTCTGTCGGGCTCTGTCGGGCTCTGTCGGGCTCTACTGGGCCCTGTCGGGTTCTGTCGGGCTCTGTCGGGCTCTGTCGGGCTCTACTGGGCCCTGTCGGGCCCTGTCGGGCTCTGTCGGGCTCTGTCGGGCTCTGTCGGGCCATGTCGGGCTCTGTCGGGCTCTGTCGGGCTCTGTCGGGCCCTGTCGGGCTCTGTCGGGCTCTGTCGGGCTCTGTCGGGCCCTGTCGGTCTCTGTCGGGCTCTGTCGGGCTCTGTGGGGCTCTACTGGGCCCTGTCGGGCTCTGTCGGGCTCTGTCGGGCTCTGTCGGGCTCTGACGGGTTCTGGCGGGCTCTGGCGGGCTCTGTCGGGCTCTACTGGGCTCTGTCAGGCCCTGTCGGGCCCTGTCGGGCTCTGTCGGGCCCTGTCGGGCCCTGTCGGGCCCTGTCGGGCTCTGTCGGGCTCTGTCGGGCTCTACAGGGCCCTGTCGGGCTCTGTCGGGGCCTGTCGGGCCCTGTCGGGCTCTGTCGGGCTCTGTCGGGCTCTACTGGGCCCTGTCGGGCCCTGTCGGGCTCTGTCGGGCTCTGTCGGGCCCTGTCGGGCCCTGTCGGGCTCTGTCGGGCTCTGTCGGGCCCTGTCGGGCTCTGTCGGGCTCTGTCGGGCCCTGTCGGGCTCTGTCGGGCTCTGTCGGGGCCTGTCGGGCTCTGTCGGGCTCTCTCGGGCTCTGTCGGGCTCTACTGGGCTCTACTGGGCTCTGTCAGGCTCTGTCGGGCCCTGTCGGGCTCTGTCGGGCTCTGTCGGGCTCTGTCGGGCCCTGTCGGGCTCTGTCGGGCCCTGTCGGGCCCTGTCGGGCTCTGTCGGGCTCTGTCAGGCTCTGTCGGGCTCTACTGGGCTCTGTCGGGCTCTACTGGGCTCTACTGGGCCCTGTAGGGCTCTGTCGGGCTCTGTCGGGCTCTGTCGGGCTCTACTGGGCTCTGTCGGGCCCTGTCGGGCCCTGTCGGGCTCTGTCGGGCTCTGTCGGGCCCTGTCGGGCTCTGTCGGGCTCTGTCGGGCTCTGTCGGGCTCTACTGGGCCCTGTCGGGCTCTGTCGGGCTCTGTCGGGCTCTGTCGGGCTCTGTCGGGCTCTGTCGGGCTCTACTGGGCCCTGTCGGGCTCTGTCGGGCTCTGTCGGGCTCTGTCGGGCTCTGTCGGGCCCTGTCGGGCCCTGTCGGGTTCTGTCGGGCGCTGTCGGGCTCTGTCGGGCTCTGTCGGGCTCTACTGGGCTCTACTGGGCTCTGTCGGGCTCTGTCGGGCTCTACTGGGCCCTGTCGGGCTCTGTCGGGCCCTGTCGGGTCCTGTCGGGCCCTGTCGGGCTCTGTCGGGCTCTGTCGGGTTCTGTCGGGCTCTGTCGGGCTCTGTCGGGCTCTACTGGGCCCTGTCGGGCCCTCTCGGGCTCTGTCGGGCTCTGTCGGGCTCTGTCGGGCTCTGTCGGGCTCTACTGGGCCCTGTCGGGCCCTCTCGGGCTCTGTCGGGCCCTCTCGGGCTCTGTCGGGCTCAACTGGTCTCTGTCGGGCTCTGTCGGGTTCTGTGGGGCTCTGTCGGGCTCTGTCGGGCCCTGTCGGGCCCTGTCGGTCCCTGTCGGGCTCTGTCGGGCTCTGTCGGGCTCTACTGGGCCCTGTCGGGCCCTGTCGGGCTCTGTCGGGCTCTGTCGGGCTCTGTCGGGCTCTACTGGGCCCTGTCGGGCTCTGTCGGGTTCTGTCGGGCCCTCTCGTGCTCTGTCGGGCTCTGTCGGGCTCTGTCGGGCCCTGTCGGGCCCTGTCGGGCTCGGTCGGGCTCTGTCGGGCTCTACTGGGCTCTGTCGGGCCCTGTCGGGCTCTGTCGGGCTCTACTGGGCCCTGTCGGGCCCTGTCGGGCTCTGTCGGGCTCTGTCGGGCTCTACTGGGCTAAACTGGGCTCTGTCGGGCCCTGTCGGGCCCTGTCGGGCTCTGTCGGGCTCTGTCGAGCCCTGTCGGGCTCTGTCGGGCTCTACTGGGCTCTGTCGGGCTCTGTCGGGCTCTGTCGGGCTCTGTCGGGCTCTACTGGGCTAAACTGGGCTCTGTCGGGCCCTGTCGGGCTCTGTCGGGCTCTGTCGGGCTCTGTCGGGCCATGTCGGGCTCTGTCGGGCTCTGTCGGGCTCTGTCGGGCTCTACTGGGCTAAACTGGGCCCTGTCGGGCCCTGTCGGGCTCTGTCGGGCTCTGTCGGGCTCTGTCGGGCCATGTCGGGCTCTGTCGGGCTCTATCGGGCTCTGTCGGGCCCTGTCGGGCTCTGTCGGGCTCTACTGGGACCTTTCGGGCCCTGTCGGGCCCTGTCGGGCTCTGTCGGGCTCTGTCGGGCTCTGTCGGTCTCTGTCGGGCTCTGTCGGGCTCTGTCGGGCTCTACTGGGCCCTGTCGGGCTCTGTCGGGCTCTGTCGGGCTCTGTCGGGCCCTGTCGGGCTCTGTCGGGCTCTGTCGGGCTCTGTCGGGCTCTACTGGGCCCTGTCGGGCCCTGTCGGGCTCTGTCGGGATCTGTCGGGCTTTGTCGGGCTCTACTGGGCTCTGTCGGGCCCTCTCGGGCCCTCTCGGGCTCTATCGGGCCCTGTCGGGCCCTGTCGGGCCCTGTCGGGCTCTGTCGGGCTCTGTCGGGCTCTACTGGGCCCTGTCGGGCCCTGTCGGGCTCTGTCGGGCTCTGTCGGGCTCTGTCGGGCTCTACTGGGCTCTGTCGAGCCCTTTCGGGCCCTGTCGGGCCCTGTCGGGCCCTGTCGGGATCTGTCGGGCTCTGTCGGGCTCTACTGGGCCCTGTCGGGCCCTGTCGGGCCCTGTCGGGCTCTGTCGGGCTCTGTCGGGCTCTGTCGGGCTCTACTGGGCCCTGTCGGGCTCTGTCGGGCTCTGTCGGGCTCTGTCGGGCTCTACTGGGCTCTGTCGGGCCCTGTCGGGCCCTGTCGGGCTCTGTCGGGCCCTGTCGGGCCCTGTCGGGCTCTGTCGGGCTCTGTCGGGACCTGTCGGGCTCTGTCGGGCTCTACTGGGCTCTACTGGGCCCTGTCGGGCTCTGTCGGGCTCTGTCGGGCTCTGTCGGGCCCTGTCGGGCTCTGTCGGGCTCTACTGGGCTCTACTGGGCCCTGTCGGGCTCTGTCGGGCTCTGTCGGGCTCTGTCGGGCTCTGTCGGGCTCTACTGGGCTCTGTCGGGTTCTGTCGGGCTCTGTTGGGCTCTGTCGGGCTCTGTCGGGCTCTACTGGGCTCTGTCGGGCCCTGTCGGGCCCTGTCGGGCTCTGTCGGGCTCTGTCGGGCCCTGTCGGGCCCTGTCGGGCTCTGTCGGGCTCTGTCGGGCTCTACTGGGGCCTGTCGGGCTATGTCGGGCTCTGTCGGGCTCTGTCGGGCCCTGTCGGGCCCTGTCGGGCTCTGTCGGGCCCTGTCGGGCTCTGTCGGGCTCTGTCGGGCCCTGTCGGGCTCTGTCGGGCCCTGTCGGGCCCTGTCGGGCTCTGTCGGGCTCTGTCGGGCTCTACTGGGCCCTGTCGGGCTATGTCGGGCTCTGTCGGGCTCTGTCGGGCCCTGTCGGGCCCTGTCGGGCTCTGTCGGGCCCTGTCGGGCTCTGTCGGGCTCTGTCGGGCCCTGTCGGGCTCTGTCGGGCTCTGTCGGGCTCTGTCGGGCTCTACTGGGCTCTGTCGGGCTCTGTTGGGCTCTGTCGGGCTCTGTCTGGCTCTGTCGGGCTCTACTGGGCCCTGTCGGGCTCTGTCGGGCTCTGTCGGGCCCTCTCGGGCTCTGTCGGGCTCTGTCGGGCTCTGTCGGGCCCTGTCGGGCTCTGTCGGGCCCTGTCGGGCCCTGTCGGGCTCTGTTGGGCTCTGTCGGGCTCTGTCGGGCTCTCTCGGGCTCTGTCGTGCTCTGTCGGGCTCTACTGGGCCCTGTCGGGCTCTGTCGGGCTCTGTCGGGCTCTGTCGGGCTCTGTCGGGCTCTGTCAGGCTCTACTGGGCTTTGTCGGGCCCTGTCGGGCTCTGTCGGGCTCTGTCGGGCTCTGTCGGGCCCTGTCGGGCTCTGTCGGGCTCTGTCGGGCTCTGTCGGGCTCTACTGGGCCCTGACGGGCTCTGTCGGGCTCTGTCGGGCCCTGTCGGGCTCTGTCGGGCTCTGTCGGGCTCTGTCGGGCTCTACTGGGCCCTGTCGGGTTCTGTCGGGCTCTGTCGGGCTCTGTCGGGCTCTACTGGGCCCTGTCGGGCCCTGTCGGGCTCTGTCGGGCTCTGTCGGGCTCTGTCGGGCCATGTCGGGCTCTGTCGGGCTCTGTCGGGCTCTGTCGGGCCCTGTCGGGCCCTGTCGGGCTCTACTGGGCCCTGTCGGGCCCTGTCGGGCTCTGTCGGGCTCTGTCGGGCTCTGTCGGGCCCTGTCGGTGTCTGTCGGGCTCTGTCGGGCTCTGTCGGGCTCTACTGGGCCCTGTCGGGCTCTGTCGGGCTCTTTCGGGCTCTGTCGGGCTCTGACGGGTTCTGTCGGGCTCTGTCGGGCTCTGTCGTGCTCTACTGGGCCCTGTCGGGCCCTGTCGGGCCCTGTCGGGCTCTGTCGAGCTCTGTCGGGCCCTGTCGGGCTCTGTCGGGCTCTGTCGGGCTCTGTCGGGCTCTACTGGGCCCTGTCGGGCCCTCTCGGGCTCTGTCGGGCTCTGTCGGGCTCTGTCGGGCTCTACTGGGCTCTGTCAGGCCCTATCGGGCCCTGTCGGGCTCTGTCGGGCCCTGTCGGTGCCCTGTCGGGCCCTGTCGGGCTCTGTCGGGCTCTGTCGGGCTCTACAGGGCCCTGTCGGGCCCTGTCGGGCTCTGTCGGGCTCTGTCGGGCCCTGTCGGGCTCTGTCGGGCCCTGTCGGGCCCTGTCGGGCTCTGTCGGGCTGTGTCGGGGCCTGTCGGGCTCTGTCGGGCTCTGTCGGGCTCTACTGGGCTCTACTGGGCTCTGTCAGGCTCTGTCGGGCCCTGTCGGGCTCTGTCGGGCTCTGTCGGGCTCTACTGGGCCCTGACGGGCTCTGTCGGGCTCTGTCGGGCCCTGTCGGGCTCTGTCGGGCTCTGTCGGGCTCTGTCGGGCTCTACTGGGCTCTGTCGGGCTCTACTGGGCTCTACTGGGCCCTGTCGGGCTCTGTCGGGCCCTGTCGGGCTCTGTCGGGCTCTGTTTGGCTCTACTGGGCTCTGTCGGGCCCTGTCGGGCCCTCTCGGGCTCTGTCGGGCTCTGTCGGGCCCTGTCGGGCTCTGTCGGGCTCTGTCGGGCTCTGTCGGGCTCTACTGGGCCCTGTCGGGCTCTGTCGGGCTCTGTCGGGCTCTGTCGGGCTCTGTCGGGCTCTACTGCGCCCTGTCGGGCCCTGTCGGGCTCTGTCGGGCTCTGTCGGGCTCTGTCGGGCTCAACTGGTCTCTGTCGGGCTCGGTCGGGCTCTGTCGGGCTCTGTCGGGCTCTGTCGGGCTCTACTGGGCTCTACTGGGCTCTGTCGGGCTCTGTCGGGCTCTGTCGGGCTCTACTGGGGCCTGTCGGGCTCTGTCGGGCTCTGTCGGGCTCTGTCGGGCTCTGTCGGGCTCTGTCAGGCTCTACTGGGCTTTGTCGGGCCCTGTCGGGCTCTGTCGGGCTCTGTCGGGCTCTATCGGGCCCTGTCGGGCTCTGTCGGGCTCTGTCGGGCTCTGTCGGGCTCTACTGGGCCCTGACGGGCTCTGTCGGGCCCTGTCGGCCTCTGTCGGGCTCTGTCGGGCTCTGTCGGGCTCTACTGGGCCCTGTCGGGTTTTGTCGGGCTCTGTCGGGCTCTGTCGGGCTCTACTGGGCCCTGTCGGGCCCTGTCGGGCTCTGTCGGGCTCTGTCGGGCCATGTCGGGCTCTGTCGGGCTCTGTCGGGCTCTGTCGGGCCCTGTCGGGCCCTGTCGGGCTCTACTGGGCCCTGTCGGGCCCTGTCGGGCCCTGTCGGGCTCTGTCGGGCTCTGTCGGGCTCTGTCGGGCCCTGTCGGTGTCTGTCGGGCTCTGTCGGGCTCTGTCGGGCTCTACTGGGCCCTGTCGGGCTCTGTCGGGCTCTGTCGGGCTCTGTCGGGCTCTGACGGGTTCTGTCGGGCTCTGTCGGGCTCTGTCGTGCTCTACTGGGCCCTGTCGGGCCCTGTCGGGCCCTGTCGGGCTCTGTCGAGCTCTGTCGGGCCCTGTCGGGCTCTGTCGGGCTCTGTCGGGCTCTGTCGGGCTCTACTGGGCCCTGTCGGGCCCTCTCGGGCTCTGTCGGGCTCTGTCGGGCTCTGTCGGGCTCTACTGGGCTCTGTCGGGCCCTATCGGGCCCTGTCGGGCTCTGTCGGGCCCTGTCGGTGCCCTGTCGGGCCCTGTCGGGCTCTGTCGGGCTCTGTCGGGCTCTACAGGGCCCTGTCGGGCCCTGTCGGGCTCTGTCGGGCTCTGTCGGGCCCTGTCGGGCCCTGTCGGGCTCTGTCGGGCTGTGTCGGGCCCTGTCGGGCTCTGTCGGGCTCTGTCGGGCTCTACTGGGCTCTACTGGGCTCTGTCAGGCTCTGTCGGGCCCTGTCGGGCTCTGTCGGGCTCTGTCGGGCTCTGTCGGGCCCTGTCGGGCTCTGTCGGGCCCTGTCGGGCCCTGTCGGGCTCTGTCGGGCTCTGTCGGGCTCTGTCGGGCTCTACTGGGCTCTGTCGGGCTCTACTGGGCTCTACTGGGCCCTGTCGGGCTCTGTCGGGCCCTGTCGGGCTCTGTCGGGCTCTGTTTGGCTCTACTGGGCTCTGTCGGGCCCTGTCGGGCCCTCTCGGGCTCTGTCGGGCTCTGTCGGGCCCTGTCGGGCTCTGTCGGGCTCTGTCGGGCTCTACTGGGCCCTGTCGGGCTCTGTCGGGCTCTGTCGGGCTCTGTCGGGCTCTGTCGGGCTCTACTGCGCCCTGTCGGGCCCTGTCGGGCTCTGTCGGGCTCTGTCGGGCTCTGTCGGGCTCAACTGGTCTCTGTCGGGCTCGGTCGGGCTCTGTCGGGCTCTGTCGGGCTCTGTCGGGCTCTACTGGGCTCTACTGGGCTCTGTCGGGCTCTGTCGGGCTCTACTGGGCCCTGTCGGGCTCTGTCGGGCCCTGTCGGGCCCTGTCGGGCTCTGTCGGGCTCTGTCGGGTTCTGTCGGGCTCTGTCGGGCTCTACAGGGCCCTGTCGGGCCCTCTCGGGCTCTGTCGGGCTCTGTCGGGCTCTGTTGGGCTCTACTGGGCCCTGTCGGGCCCTCTCGGGCTCTGTCGGGCCCTGTCGGGCTCTGTCGGGCTCTGTCGGGCTCTGTCGGGCTCTGTCGGGCTCTACTGGGCCCTGTCGGGCCCTGTCGGGCCCTGTCGGGCTCTGTCGGGCTCTGTCGGGCTCTGTCGGGCTCTACTGGGCTCTGTCGGCCTCTGTCGGGTTCTGTCGGGCTCTGTCGGGCTCTGTCGGGCTCTGTCGGGCTCTACTGGGCTCTGTCGGGCTCTGTCGGGCCATGTCGGGCTCTGTCGGGCTCTTTCGGGCTCTGTCGCGCTCTACTGGGCCCTGTCGGGCTCTGTCGGGCTCTACTGGGCTCTGTCGGCTCTGTCGGGCTCTGTCGGGCTCTGTCGGGCTCTACTGGGCTCTACTGGGCTCTGTCGGGCTCTGTCGGGCTCTGTCGGGCTCTGTTGGGCTCTACTGGGCCCTGTCGGGCCCTCTCGGGCTCTGTCGGGCCCTGTCGGGCTCTGTCGGGCTCTGTCGGGCTCTGTCGGGCTCTACTGGGCTCTACTGGGCTCTGTCGGGCTCTGTCGGGCTCTACTGGGCCCTGTCGGGCTCTGTCGGGCCATGTCGGGCCCTGTCGGGCTCTGTCGGGCTCTGTCGGGTTCTGTCGGGCTCTGTCGGGCTCTGTCGGGCTCTACAGGGCCCTGTCGGGCCCTCTCGGGCTCTGTCGGGCTCTGTCGGGCTCTGTTGGGCTCTACTGGGCCCTGTCGGGCCCTCTCGGGCTCTGTCGGGCCCTGTCGGGCTCTGTCGGGCTCTGTCGGGCTCTGTCGGGCTCTGTCGGGCTCTACTGGGCCCTGTCGGGCCCTGTCGGGCCCTGTCGGGCTCTGTCGGGCTCTGTCGGGCTCTGTCGGGCTCTACTGGGCTCTGTCGGCCTCTGTCGGGTTCTGTCGGGCTCTGTCGGGCTCTGTCGGGCTCTGTCGGGCTCTACTGGGCTCTGTCGGGTCTGTCGGGCCATGTCGGGCTCTGTCGGGCTCTTTCGGGCTCTGTCGCGCTCTACTGGGCCCTGTCGGGCTCTGTCGGGCTCTACTGGGCTCTGTCGGGCTCTGTCGGGCTCTGTCGGGCTCCGTCGGGCTCTACTGGGCCCTGTCGGGCCCTGTCGGGCCCTGTCGGGCTCTGTCGGGCTCTGTCGGGCTCTGTCGGGCTCTACTGGGCTCTGTCGGGTTCTGTCGGGCTCTGTCGGGCTCTGTCGGGCTCTGTCGGGCTATACTGGGCTCTGTCGGGCTCTGTCGGGCCCTGTCGGGCTCTGTCGGGCTCTGTCAGGTTCTGTCGGGCTCTGTCAGGCTCTGTCGGGCTCTGTCGGGCCCAGTCGGGCCCTGTCGGGCCCTGTCGGGCTGTGTCGGGCTCTGTCGGGCTCTGTCGGGCTCTACTGGGCTCTGTCGGGCTCTGTCGGGCCCTGTCGGGCTCTGTCGGGCTCTGTCGGGCTCTACTGGGCTCTGTCGGGCTCTGTCGGGCTCTGTCGGGCTCTGTTGGGCTCTACTAGGCTCTGTCGGGCCCTGTCGGGCCCTGTCGGGCTCTGTCGGGCTCTACTGGGCCCTGTCGGGCCCTGTCGGGCTCTGTCGGGCTCTACTGGGCTCTACTGGGCTCTGTCGGGCTCTGTCGGGCTCTGTCGGGCTCTGTCGGACTCTGTCGGACTGTACTGGGCCCTGTCAGGCCCTGTCGGGCCCGGTCGGACTCTGTCGGACGTTACTGGGCCCTGTCAGGCCCTGTCGGGCCCGGTCGGGCTCTGTCGGGCTCTGTCGGGCTCTGTCGGGCTCTACTGGGCCCTGTCGGGCTCTGTCGGGTTCTGTCGGGCTCTGTCGGGCTCTGTCGGGCTCTGTCGGGCTCTACTGGGCTCTACTGGGCTCTGTCGGGCTCTGTCGGGCTCTACTGGTCCCTGTCGCGCCCTGTCGGGCTCTGTTGGGCTCTGTCCGGCCCTGTCGGGCTCTGTCGGGCCTTGTCGGGCCCTGTCGGGCTCTGTCGGGCTCTGTCGGACTCTGTCGGGCTCTACTGGGCCCTGTCGGGCTCTGTCGGGCTCTGTCGGGCTCTGTCGGGCCCTGTCGGGCTCTGTCGGGCTGTGTCGGGCCCTGTCGGGCCCTGTCGGGCTCTGTCGGGCTCTGTCGGGCTCTGTCGGGCTCTGTCGGGCTCTACTGGGCCCTGTCGGGCTCTGTCGGGCTCTGTCGGGCTCTGTCGGGCTCTACTGGGCTCTGTCGGGCCCTGTCGGGCCCTGTCGGGCTCTGTCGGGCCCTGTCGGGCTCTGTCGGGCTCTGTCGGGCTGTGTCGGGGCCTGTCGGGCTCTGTCGGGCTCTGTCGGGCTCTACTGGGCTCTACTGGGCTCTGTCAGGCTCTGTAGGGCCCTGTCGGGCTCTGTCGGGCTCTGTCGGGCTCTACTGGGCTCTACTGGTCTCTGTCGGGCTCTGTCGGGCCCTGTCGGGCCCTGTCGGGCTCTGTCGGGCTCTGTCGGGCTCTACTGGGCCCTGTCGGGCACTGTCGGGCTCTGTCGGGCTCTACTGGGCTCTGTCGGCAGGGCCCGACAGGGCCCAGTTTAGCCCAGTAGAGCCCGACAGAGCCCGACAGAGCCCGACAGAGCCCAGTAGAGCCCGACAGAGCCCGACAGGGCCCGACAGAGCCCGACAGAGCCCGAAAGGGCCCGACAGGGCCCGACAGGGCCCGACAGAGCCCAGTTTAGCCCAGTAGAGCCGACAGAGCCCGACAGGGCCCGACAGAGCCCGACAGAGCCCGACAGGGCCCGACAGGGCCTGACAGAGCCCGACAGGGCCCGACAGAGCGCGACAGAGCCCGAAGGGGCCCGACAGAGCCCGACAGAGCCCAACAGTGCCCGACAGGGCCTGACAGGGCCCGACAGGGCCCGACAGGGAACAGTAGAGCCCAGTAGAGCCCGACAGAGCCCGACAGAGCCCGACAGAGCCCCACAGGGCCCGACAGGGCCCGACAGGGAACAGTAGAGCCCAGTAGAGCCCGACAGAGCCCGACAGAGCCCGACAGAGCCCGACAGGGCCCGACAGAGCCCGACAGAGCCCGACAGAGCCCGACAGGGCCCGACAGAGCGCGACAGAGCCCGAAGGGGCCCGACAGGGCCCGACAGAGCCCAGTTTAGCCCAGTAGGGCCCGACAGAGCCCAGTTTATCCCAGTAGAGCCCGACAGAGCCCGACAGAGCCCGACAGAGCCCAGAAGAGCCCGACAGAGCCCGACAGAGCCCAACAGTGCCCGACAGGGCCTGACAGGGCCCGACAGAGCCCGACAGGGCCCGACAGGGCCCGACAGAGCCCGAAAGAGCCCGACAGGGCCCAGTAGAGCCCGACAGAGCCCAACAGAGCCCGACAGAGCCCGACAGAGCCCGACAGGGCCCGACAGAGCCCGACAGAGCCCGACAGAGCCCGACAGAGCCCAGTAGAGCCCAGTAGAGCCCGACAGAGGCCGACAGAGCCCGACAGAGCCCGACAGGGCCCGACAGAGCCCGACAGAGCCCGACAGGGCCCGACAGAGCCCGACAGAGCCCGACAGGGCCCGACAGGGCCCGACAGAGCCCGACAGAGCCCGACAGGGCCCGACAGAGCCCGACAGAACCCGACAGGGCCCAGTAGAGCCCGACAGAGCCCGACAGAGCTCGACAGAGCCCAGTAGAGCCCAGTAGAGCCCGATAGAGCCCGACAGGGCCCGACAGAGCCCGACAGGGCCCGACAGGGCCCGACAGGGCCCAGTAGAGCCCGACAGAGCCCGACAGGGCCCGACAGGGCCCGACAGGGCCCAGTAGAGCCCGATAGAGCCCGACAGAGCCCGACAGAGCCCGACAGAGCCCGACAGGGCCCGAGAGAGCCCGACAGAGCCCAGTAGAGCCCGACAGAGCCCGACAGAGCCCGACAGAGCCCGACAGGGCCCGACAGTGCCCGACAGGGCCCGACAGAGCCCAGTAGAGCCCGACAGAGCCCGACAGAGCCCGACAGAGCCGACAGGGCCCGACAGGGCCCGACAGAGCCCGACAGAGCCCGACAGGGCCCGACAGAGCCCAGTAGAGCCCGACAGAGACCGACAGAGCCCGACAGAGCCCGACAGGGCCCGACAGGGCCCGACAGAGCCCGACAGGGCCCGACAGGGCCTGACAGAGCCCGACAGAACCCGACAGAGCCCGACAGAGCCCAGTAGAGCCCGACAGAGCCCGACAGGGCCCGACAGGGAACAGTAGAGCCCAGTAGAGCCTAGTAGATCCCGACAGAGCCCGACAGAGCCCGACAGAGCCCAGTAGAGCCCGACAGAGCCCAGTATAGCCCAGCAGAGCCCGACAGAGCCCGACAGAGCCCGACAGGGCCCGACAGAGCCCGACAGAGCCCGACAGGGCCCGACAGGGCCCGACAGGGAACAGTAGAGCCCAGTAGAGCCCGACAAAGCCCGACAGAGCCCGACAGAGCCCCACAGGGCCCGACAGGGCCCGACAGGGAACAGTAGAGCCCAGTAGAGCCCGACAGAGCCCGACAGAGCCCGACAGAGCCCGACAGGGCCCGACAGAGCCCGACAGAGCCCGACAGAGCCCGACAGGGCCCGACAGAGCGCGACAGAGCCCGAAGGGGCCCGACAGGGCCCGACAGAGCCCAGTTTAGCCCAGTAGGGCCCGACAGAGCCCAGTTTATCCCAGTAGAGCCCGACAGAGCCCGACAGAGCCCGACAGAGCCCAGAAGAGCCCGACAGAGCCCGACAGAGCCCAACAGGGCAAGACAGGGCCTGACAGGGCCCGACAGAGCCCAGTTTAGCCCAGTAGAGCCCGACAGAGCCCGACAGAGCCCGACAGAGCCCGACAGAGCCCGACAGGGCCCGACAGGGCCCGACAGGGCCCAGTAGAGCCCGACAGAGCCCGACAGAGCCCGACAGAGTCCGACAGGGCCCGACAGAACCCGACAGAGCCTGACAGAGCCCAGTAGAACCCGACAGAGCCCCGGACAGGGCCCGACAGGGCCCGACAGAGCCCAGTAGAGCCCGACAGAGCCCGACAGGGCCCGACAGAGCCCGACAGGGCCCGACAGGGCCGACAGAGCCCGACAGAGCCCGACAGAGCCCAGTAGCGCCCGACAGAGCCCGACAGAGCCCGACAGAGCCCGACAGAACCCGACAGAGCCCAGTAGAGCCCGACAGAGCCCGACACAGCCCGACAGAGCCCGACAGGGCCCGACAGGGCCCAGTAGAGCCCGACAGAGCCCGACAGAGCCCGACAGAGCCCGACAGAGCCCAGTAGAGCCCGATAGAGCCCGACAGAGCCCGACAGAGCCCGACAGGGCCCGACAGGGCCCGACAGGGCCCGACAGAGCCCAGTAGAGCCCGACAGAGCCCGACAGAGCCCGACAGAGCCCGACAGGGCCCGACAGGGCCCGACAGGGCGCGACAGAGCCCAGTAGAGCCCTGTAGAGCCCGACAGAGCCCGACAGAGCCCGACAGGGCCCGACAGAGCCCGACAGAGCCCGACAGAGCCCGACAGGGCCCGACAGGGCCCGACAGAGCCCAGTAGAGCCCAGTAGAGCCCGACAGAGCCCGACAGAGCCCGACAGAGCCCAGTAGAGCCCAGTAGAGCCCGACAGAGCCTACACAGAGGCCCGACAGAGCCCGACAGGGCCCGACAGGGCCCGACAGAGCCCAGTTTAGCCCAGTAGAGCCCGACAGAGCCCGACAGAGCCCGACAGAGCCCGACAGAGCCCAGTAGAGCCCGAGAGAGCCCGACAGGGCCCGACAGAGCCCGACAGAGCCCGACAGGGCCCGACAGGGCCCGACAGGGCCCGACAGAGCCCAGTTTAGCCCAGTAGAGCCCGACAGAGCCCGACAGAGCCCGACAGAGCCCGACAGGGCCCGACAGGGCCCGACAGAGCCCGACAGAGCCCAGTAGAGCCCAGTAGAGCCCGACAGAGCCCGACAGGGCCCGACAGAGCCCGACAGAGCCCGACAGAGCCCGACAGGGCCCGACAGGGCCCGAGAGAGCCCGACAGAGCCCAGTAGAGCCCAGTAGAGCCCGACAGAGCCCGACAGGGCCCGACAGAGCCCGACAGAGGCCGACAGAGCCCGACAGAGCCCGACAGGGCCCGACAGGGAACAGTAGAGCCCAGTAGATCCTAGTAGAGCCCGACAGAGCCAGACAGAGCCCGACAGAGCCCGACAGAGCCCGACAGAGCCCAGTATAGCCCAGTAGAGCCCGACAGAGCCCGACAGAGCCCGACAGGCCCGAGAGAGCCCGACAGATCCCGACAGGGCCCGACAGAGCCCGACAGGGCCCGACAGGGCCCGACAGGGCCCGACAGGGAACAGTAGAGCCCAGTAGAGCCCGACAGAGCCCGACAGATCCCGACAGAGCCCGACAGGGCCCGACAGGCCCGACAGGGAACAGTAGAGCCCAGTAGAGCCCGACAGAGCCCGACAGAGCCCGACAGAGCCCGACAGGGCCCGACAGGCCCGACAGAGCCCAGTAGAGCCCAGTAGAAGCCCGACAGAGCCCGACAGAGCCCGACAGGGCCCGACAGGGAACAGTAGAGCCCAGTAGAGCCCGACAGAGCCCGACAGAGCCCGACAGAGCCCGACAGGGCCCGACAGGGCCCGACAGAGCCCGACAGGCCGACAGGGCCCGACAGAGCCCGACAGAGCCCAGTAGAGCCCAGTAGAGCCCGACAGAGCCCGACAGAGCCCGACAGGGCCCGACAGAGCCGACAGAGCCCGACAGTGCCCGACAGTGCCCAGACAGAGCCCAGTAGAGCCCGACAGAGCCCGACAGAGCCCGACAGAGCCCAGTAGAGCCCGGACAGAGCCCGACAGAGCCAGACAGAGCCCGACAGGGGCCCGACAGAGCCCGACAGAGCCCAGTTTAGCCCAGTAGAGCCCGACAGAGCCCGACAGAGCCCGACAGGGCCCGACAGAGCCCGACAGAGCCCGACAGAGCCCGACAGAGCCCAGTAGAGCCCGACAGAGCCCGACAGAGCACGACAGAGCCCGACAGGGCCCGACAGGGCCTGACAGGGCCCGATAGAGCCCAGTTTAGCCCAGTAGAGCCCGACAGAGAACGACAGAGCCCGACAGAGCCCGACAGAGCCCGACAGAGCCCAGTAGAGCCCGACAGAGCCCAGACAGAGCCCGACGGGGCCGACACGGCCCGACAGAGCCCAGTTTAGTCCAGTAGAGCCCGACAGAGCCCGACAGAGCCCGACAGAGCCTGACAGAGCCCAGTAGAGCCCGACAGAGCCCGACAGAGCCCGACAGGGCCCGACAGGGCCCGAGAGGGCCCGAGAGGGCCCAGTTTAGCCCAGTAGAGCCCGACAGAGCCCGACAGAGCCGACAGAGCCCGACAGGGCCCAGTAGAGCCCGACAGAGCCCGACAGAGCCCGACAGAGCGCAGTAGAGCCCGACAGAGCCCGACCAGGGCCCGACAGAGCCCGACAGGGCCCGACAGGGCCCGACAGAGCCCCGACAGAGCCCGACAGAGCCCAGTAGCGCCCGACAGAGCCCGACAGAGCCCGACAGAGCCCGACAGAGCCCTACAGAAACCCGACAGAGCCCAGTAGAGCCCGACAGAGCCCGACAGAGCCCGACAGAGCCCGACAGGGCCCGACAGGGCCCAGTAGAGCCCGACAGAGCGCGACAGAGCCGACAGAGCCCGACAGAGCCCAGTAGAGCCCGATAGAGCCCGACAGAGCCCGACAGAGCCCGACAGGGCCCGACAGGGCCCGACAGGGCCCGACAGAGCACAGTAGAGCCCGACAGAGCCCGACAGAGCCCGACAGAGCCCGACAGGGCCCGACAGGGCCCGACAGGGCCCGACAGGGCCCAGTAGAGCCCTGTAGAGCCCGACAGAGCCCGACAGAGCCCGACAGGGCCCGACAGAGCCCGACAGAGCCCGACAGGGCCCGACAGAGCCCAGTAGAGCCCAGTAGAGCCCGGACAGAGCCCGACAGAGCCCGACAGAGCCCAGCAGAGCCCAGTAGAGCCCGACAGAGCCTACACAGAGCCCGACAGAGCCCGACAGAGCCCGACAGAGCCCGACAGAGCCCAGTAGAGCCCGAGAGAGCCGACAGGCCCGACAGAGAGCCCGACAGAGCCCGACAGGGCCCGACAAGGCCCGACAGGGCCCGACAGAGCCCAGTTTAGCCCAGTAGAGCCCGACAGAGCCCGACAGAGCCCGACAGGGCCCGACAGGGCCCGACAGAGCCCAGTAGAGCCCAGTAGAGCCCGACAGAGCCCGACAGGGCCCGACAGAGCCCGACAGAGCCCGACAGAGCCCGACAGGGCCCGACAGGGCCCGAGAGAGCCCGACAGAGCCCAGTAGAGCCCAGTAGAGCCCGACAGAGCCCGACAGGGCCCGACAGAGCCCGACAGAGGCCGACAGAGCCCGACAGAGCCCGACAGGGCCCGACAGAGCCCGACAGGGAACAGTAGAGCCCAGTAGATCCTAGTAGAGCCCGACAGAGCCAGACAGAGCCCGACAGAGCCCGACAGAGCCCGACAGAGCCCAGTATAGCCCAGTAGAGCCCGACAGAGCCCGACAGAGCCCGACAGGCCCGAGAGAGCCCGACAGATACCGACAGGGCCCGACAGGGCCCGACAGGGAACAGTAGAGCCCAGTAGAGCCCGACAGAGCCCGACAGATCCCGACAGAGCCCGACAGAGCCCGACAGGGCCCGACAGGGCCCGACAGGGCCCGACAGGGAACAGTAGAGCCCAGTAGAGCCCGACAGAGCCCGACAGAGCCCGACAGAGCCCGACAGGGCCCGACAGGGCCCGACAGAGCCCAGTAGAGCCCAGTAGAGCCCGACAGAGCCCGACAGAGCCCGACAGGACCCCGACAGAGCCCGACAGAGCCCGACAGGGCCCGACAGGGAACAGTAGAGCCCAGTAGAGCCCGACAGAGCCCGACAGAGCCCGACAGAGCCGACAGGCCCGACAGGGCCCGACAGAGCCCGACAGGGCCCGACAGAGCCCGACAGAGCCCGACAGGGCCTGACAGGGCCCGACAGAGCCCAGTAGAGCCCAGTAGAGCCCGACAGAGCCCGACAGAGCCCGACAGGGCCCGACAGAGCCCGACAGAGCCCAGTAGAGCCCGACAGAGCCCGACAGAGCCCGACAGAGCCCGACAGAGCCCAGTAGAGCCCAGTAGAGCCCGACAGAGCCCGACAGAGCACGACAGAGCCCGACAGGGCCCGACAGGGCCCGACAGGGCCCGACAGAGCCCAGTTTAGCCCAGTAGAGCCCGACAGAGAACGACAGAGCCCGACAGAGCCCGACAGAGCCCAGTAGAGCCCGACAGAGCCCGACAGAGCCCGACAGAGCCCGACAGAGCCCAGTAGAGCCCAGTAGAGCCCGACAGAGCCCGACAGAGCACGACAGAGCCCAACAGGGCCCGACAGGGCCCGACAGGGCCCGACAGAGCCCAGTTTAGCCCAGTAGAGCCCGACAGAGAACGACAGAGCCCGACAGAGCCCGACAGAGCCCGACAGACCCCAGTAGAGCCCGACAGAGCCCGACAGAGCCCGACGGGGGCCCGACACGGCCCGACAGAGCCCAGTTTAGTCCAGTAGAGCCCGACAGAGCCCGACAGAGCCCGACAGAGCCTGACAGAGCCCAGTAGAGCCCGACAGAGCCCGACAGAGCCCGACAGGGCCCGACAGGGCCCGACAGGGCCCAGTTTAGCCCAGTAGAGCCCGACAGAGCCCGACAGAGCCCGACAGAGCCCGGACAGGGCCCAGTAGAGCCCGACAGAGCCCGACAGAGCCCGACAGAGCGCAGTAGAGCCCGACAGAGCCCGACAGGGCCCGACAGGGCCCGACAGGCCCGACAGAGCCCGACAGAGCCCGACAGGGCCCGACAGGGCCCGACAGGGCCTGACAGAGCCCGACAGAACCTGACAGAGCCCGACAGAGCCCGACAGGGCCCGACAGAGCCCGACAGAGCCCAGTATAGCCCGACAGAGCCCGACAGAGCCCGACAGAGCCCGACAGAACCCGACAGAGCCCAGTAGAGCCCGACAGAGCCCGACAGAGCCCGACAGAGCCCGACAGGGCCCGACAGGGCCCGACAGGGCCCAGTAGAGCCCGACGGAGCCCGACAGAGCCCGACAGAGCCCGACAGAGACCGACAGAGCCCAGTAGAGCCCGACAGAGCCCGACAGAGCCCGACAGGGCCCGACAGGGCCCGACAGAGCCCGACAGGGCCCGACAGAGCCCGACAGAGCCCGACAGAGCCCGACAGGGCCCCACAGAGCCCGACAGAGCCCGACAGAGCCCGACAGAGCCCAGTAGAGCCCGACAGAGCCCGACAGAGCCCGACAGGGCCCGACAGAGCCCGACAGAGCCCGACAGAGCCCGGCAGAGCCCAGTAGAGCCCGACAGAGCCCGACAGAGCCCGACAGGGCCCAGTAGAGACCGACAGAGCCCGACAGAGCCCAGTAGAGCCCAGTAGAGCCCGACAGAGCCCGACAGAGCCCGACAGAGCCCGACAGAACCCGACAGAGCCCAGTAGAGCCCGACAGAGCCCGACAGAGCCCGACAGGGCCCGACAGGGCCCGAAGAGCCCAGTAGAGCCTGACAGAGCCCGACAGAGCCCGACACAGCCCGACAGGGCCCGACAGGGCCCGACTGGGCCCGACAGAGCCCGACAGAGCCTGACAGAGCCCGACAGAACCTGACAGAGCCCGACAGAACCTGACAGAGCCCGACAGAGCCCGACAGGGCCCGACAGAGCCCGACAGAGCCCAGTATAGCCCGACAGAGCCCGACAGAGCCCGACAGAGCCCGACAGAACCCGACAGAGCCCAGTAGAGCCCGACAGAGCCCGACAGAGCCCGACAGAGCCCGACAGGGCCCGACAGGGCCCGACAGGGCCCAGTAGAGCCCGACGGAGCCCGACAGAGCCCGACAGAGCCCTACAGAGCCCAGTAGAGCCCGACAGAGCCCGACAGAGCCCGACAGAGCCCGACAGGGCCCGACAGGGCCCGACAGGGCCCGACAGAGCCCAGTAGAGCCCGACAGAGCCCGACAGAGCCCGACAGGGCCCGACAGGGCCCGACAGAGCCCGACAGAGCCCGACAGAGCCCAGTAGAGCCCGACAGAGCCCGACAGAGCCCGACAGAGCCCGACAGGGCCCGACAGGGCCCGACAGAGCCCAGTTTAGCCCAGTAGAGCCCGACAGAGCCCGACAGAGCCCGACAGAGCCCGACAGGCCCAGTAGAGCCCGACAGAGCCCGACACGGCCCGACAGAGCCCAGTTTAGCCCAGTAGAGCCCGACAGAGCCCGACAGAGCCCGACAGGGCCCGACAGAGCCCAGTAGAGCCCGACAGAGCCCGACAGAGCCCGACGGGGCCCGACACGGCCCGACAGAGCCCAGTTTAGTCCAGTAGAGCCCGACAGAGCCCGACAGAGCCCGACAGAGCCTGACAGAGCCCAGTAGAGCCCGACAGAGCCCGACAGAGCCCGACAGGGCCCGACAGGGCCCGACAGGGCCCGACAGGGCCCAGTTTTGCCCAGTAGAGCCCGACAGAGCCCGACAGAGCCCGACAGAGCCCGACAGGGCCCAGTAGAGCCCGACAGAGCCCGACAGAGCCCGACAGAGCGCAGTAGAGCCCGACAGAGCCCGACAGAGCACGACAGGGCCCGACAGGGCCCGACAGGGCACGACAGAGCCCGACAGAGCCCGACAGGGCCCGACAGGGCCCGACAGAGCCCGACAGGGCCCAGTAGAGCCCGACAGAGCCCGACAGAGCCCGACAGAGCCCGACAGGGCCCGACAGGGCCCGACAGAGCCCAGTAGAGCCCAGTAGAGACCGACAGAGCCCGACAGAGCCCGACAGAGCCCGACAGGGCCCGACAGGCCCCGACAGGGCCCGGTTCAGACCAGTAGAACCCGACAGAGCCCGACAGAGCCCGACAGAGCCCGACAGAGCCCAGTAGAGCCCGACAGAGCCCGACAGGGCCCGACAGAGCCCGACAGAGCCCGACAGGGCCCGACAGGGCCCGACAGGGCCCAACAGAGCCCAGTTTAGCCCAGTAGAGCCCGACAGAGCCCGACAGAACCCGACAGAGCCCGACAGGGCCCGACAGGGAACAGTAGAGCCCAGTAGAGCCCGACAGAGCCCGACAGAGCCCGACAGGGCCCGACAGGGCCCGACAGAGCCCGACAGAGCCCGACAGGGCCCGACAGGGCCCGACAGAGCCCGACAGAGCCCGACAGGGCCCGACAGAGCCCGACAGAGCCCGACAGGGCCCCACAGAGCCTGACAGAGCCCAGTAGAGCCCAGTAGAGCCCGACAGAGCCCGACAGAGCCCGACAGGGCCCGACAGAGCCCGACAGAGCCCGACAGAGCCCGGCAGAGCCCAGTAGAGCCCGACAGAGCCCGACAGAGCCCGACAGAGCCCAGTAGAGCCCAGTAGAGCCCGACAGAGCCCGACAGAGCCCGACAGAGCCCGACAGGGCCCGACAGGGCCCGACAGGGCCCGACAGAGTCCAGTAGAGCCCAGTAGAGCCCGACAGAGCCCGACAGAGCCCGACAGAGCCCAGTAGAGCCCGACAGAGCCCGACAGAGCCCGACAGAGCCCGACAGGGCCCGACAGGGCCCGACAGAGCCCAGTTTAGCCCAGTAGAGCCCGACAGAGCCGACAGAGCCCGACAGAGCCCGACAGGGCCCAGTAGAGCCCGACAGAGCCCGACAGGGCCCGAGAGAGCCCAGTTTAGCCCAGTAGAGCCCGACAGAGCCCGACAGAGCCCGACAGAGCCCGACAGGGCCCGACAGAGCCCAGTAGAGCCCGACAGAGCCCGACAGAGCCCGACGGGGCCCGACACGGCCCGACAGAGCCCAGTTTAGTCCAGTAGAGCCCGACAGAGCCCGACAGAGCCCGACAGAGCCTGACAGAGCCCAGTAGAGCCCGATTAGAGCCCGACAGAGCCCGACAGGGCCCGACAGGGCCCAGTTTAGCCCAGTAGAGCCCGACAGAGCCCGACAGAGCCCGACAGAGCCCGACAGAGACCGACAGGGCCCAGTAGAGCCCGACAGAGCCCGACAGAGCCCGACAGAGACCGACAGGGCCCAGTAGAGCCCGACAGAGCCCGACAGAGCCCGACAGAGCCCGACAGAGCGCAGTAGAGCCCGACAGAGCCCGACAGAGCCCGACAGGGCCCGACAGGGCCCGACAGGGCCCGACAGAGCCCGACAGGGCCCGACAGAGCCCGACAGGGCCCAGTAGAGCCCGACAGAGCCCGCCAGAGCCTGCCAGAGCCCGACAGGGCCCGACAGGGCCCGACAGGGCCCGACAGAGCCCGACCAGGGCCCGACAGAGCCCGACAGGTCCCGACAGGGCCCGACACGGCCCGACAGGGCCCAGTAGAGCCCGACAGAGCCCGACCGAGCCCGACAGGGCCCGACAGGGCCCGACAGAGCCCGACAGAGCCCGACAGGGCCCGACAGGGCCCGACAGAGCCCAGTAGAGCCCGACAGAGCCCGACAGAGCTCGACAGAGCCCGACAGGGCCCGACAGGGCCCAGTAGATCCCGACAGAGCCCGAGAGAGCCCGACAGAGCCCGACAGGACCCGACAGGGCCAGACAGAGCCCGACAGAGCCCGACAGGGCCCGACAGGGCCCGACAGGGCCCAGTAGAGCCCGACAGAGCCCGACAGAGCCCGACAGAACCCGTCAGAGCCCGACAGAGCCCGACAGAGCCCGACAGAACCCGACAGGGCCCGACAGGGCCCAGTAGAGCCCGACAGAGCCCGACAGAGCCCAGCAGAGCCCAGTAGAGCCGGACAGAGCCCGACAGAGCCCGACAGAACCCGACAGAGCCCGACAGAGCCCAGTAGAGCCCGACAGAGCGCGACAGAGCCCGACAGAGCCCGACAGGGCCCAGTAGAGACCGACAGAGCCCGACAGAGCCCAGTAGAGCCCAGTAGAGCCCGACAGAGGCCGACAGAGCCCGACAGAGCCCGACAGAACCCCACAGAGCCCGACAGAGCCCAGTAGAGCCCGACAGAACCCGACAGAGCCCGACAGGGCCCGAGAGGGCCCGACAGAGCCCAGTAGAGCCCGACAGAGCCCGACAGAGCCCGAGAGAGCCCGACAGGGCCCGACAGGGCCCGACAGAGCCCGACAGAGCCCGACAGAGCCCGACAGGGCCCAGTAGAGCCCGACAGAACCCGACAGAGCCCGACAGAGACCGACAGGGCCCGACAGAGCCCGACAGAGCCCAGTATAGCCCGACAGAGCCCGACAGAGCCCGACAGAGCCCGACAGAACCCGACAGAGCCCAGTAGAGCCCGACAGAGCCCGACAGAGCCCGACAGAGCCCGACAGGGCCCGACAGGGCCCGACAGGGCCCAGTAGAGCCCGACAGACCCCGACAGAGCCCGACAGGGCCCGACAGGGCTCGACAGAGCCCAGTAGAGCCCGACAGATCCCGACAGAGCCCGACAGAGCCCGACAGGGCCCGACAGGGCCCGACAGAGCCCGACAGAGCCCGACAGGGCCCGACAGGGCCCAGTAGAGCCCGACAGAACCCGACAGAGCCCGACAGAGCCCGACAGGGCCCGACAGAGCCCGACAGAGCCCAGTATAGCCCGACAGAGCCCGACAGAGCCGGACAGGGCCCGACAGAACCCGCCAGAGCCCGACAGGGCCCGACAGGGCCCGACAGGGCCCGACATAGCCCGACAGAGCCCAGAAGAGCCCAGTAGAGCCCGACAGAGCCCGACAGAGCCCGACAGAGCCCGACAGGGCCCGACAGGGCCCGACAGGGCCCGACAGAGCCCGACAGAGCCCAGTAAAGCCCAGTAGAGCCCGACAGAGCCCGACAGAGCCCGACAGGGCCCGACAGAGCCCGACAGAGCCCAGTAGAGCCCGACAGAGCCCGACAGGGCCCGACAGGGCCCGACAGGGCCCGACAGGGCCCGACAGAGCCCAGTTTAGCCCAGTAGAGCCCGACAGAGCCCGACAGAGCCCGACAGGGCCCAGTAGAGCCCGACAGAGCCCGACAGAGCCCGACAGAGCCCGACAGAGCGCAGTAGAGCCCGACAGAGCCCGACAGAGCCCAACAGGGCCCGACAGGGCCCGACAGGGCCCGACAGAGCCCGACAGAGCCCGACAGGGCCCGACAGGGCCCGACAGAGCCCGACAGCGCCCGATAGGGCCCGACAGGGCCCAGTAGAGCCCGCCAGAGCCCGCCAGAGCCCGACAGAGCCCGACAGGGCCCGACAGGGCCCGACAGGGCCCGACAGAGCCCGACAGGGCCCGACAGAGCCCGACAGAGCCCGACAGGGCCCGACACGGCCCGACAGGGCCCAGTAGAGCCCGACAGAGCCCGACAGGGCCCGACAGGGCCCGACAGAGCCCGACAGAGCCCGACAGGGCCCGACAGGGCCCGACAGAGCCCAGTAGAGCCCGACAGAGCCCGACAGAGCTCGACAGAGCCCGACAGGGCCCGACAGGGCCCAGTAGATCCCGACAGAGCCCGACAGAGCCCGACAGAGCCCGACAGGACCCGACAGGGCCAGACAGAGCCCGACAGAGCCCGACAGGGCCCGACAGGGCCCGACAGGGCCCAGTAGAGCCCGACAGAGCCCGACAGAGCCCGACAGAACCCGTCAGAGCCCGACAGAGCCCGACAGAGCCCGACAGAACCCGACAGGGCCCGACAGGGCCCAGTAGAGCCCGACAGAGCCCGACAGAGCCCAGCAGAGCCCAGTAGAGCCGGACAGAGCCCGACAGAGCCCGACAGAACCCGACAGAGCCCGACAGAGCCCAGTAGAGCCCGACAGAGCCCGACAGAGCTCGACAGAGCCCGACAGAGCCCGACAGAGACCGACAGGGCCCGACAGAGCCCGACAGAGCCCAGTATAGCCCGACAGAGCCCTACAGAGCCCGACAGAGCCCGACAGAACCCGACAGAGCCCAGTAGAGCCCGACAGAGCCCGACAGAGCCCGACAGAGCCCGACAGGGCCCGACAGGGCCCGACAGGGCCCAGTAGAGCCCGACAGACCCCGACAGAGCCCGACAGGGCCCGACAGGGCCCGACAGAGCCCAGTAGAGCCCGACAGAGCCCGACAGAGCCCGACAGGGCCCGACAGGGCCCGACAGAGCCCGACAGAGCCCGACAGAGCCCGACAGGGCCCAGTAGAGCCCGACAGAACCCGACAGAGCCCGACAGAGCCCGACAGAGCCCAGTATAGCCCGACAGAGCCCGACAGAGCCGGACAGGGCCCGACAGAGCCCGCCAGAGCCCGACAGGGCCCGACAGGGCCCGACATAGCCCGACAGAGCCCAGTAGAGCCCAGTAGAGCCCGACAGAGCCCGACAGAGCCCGACAGAGCCCGACAGGGCCCGACAGGGCCCGACAGAGCCCGACAGAGCCCAGTAGAGCCCAGTAGAGTCCAACAGAGCCCGACAGAGCCCGACAGGGCCCAGTAGAGCCCGACAGAACCCGACAGAGCCCGACAGAGACCGACAGGGCCCGACAGAGCCCGACAGAGCCCAGTATAGCCCGACAGAGCCCGACAGAGCCCGACAGAGCCCGACAGAACCCGACAGAGCCCAGTAGAGCCCGACAGAGCCCGACAGAGCCCGACAGAGCCCGACAGGGCCCGACAGGGCCCGACAGGGCCCAGTAGAGCCCGACAGACCCCGACAGAGCCCGACAGGGCCCGACAGGGCTCGACAGAGCCCAGTAGAGCCCGACAGATCCCGACAGAGCCCGACAGAGCCCGACAGGGCCCGACAGGGCCCGACAGAGCCCGACAGAGCCCGACAGGGCCCGACAGGGCCCAGTAGAGCCCGACAGAACCCGACAGAGCCGACAGAGCCCGACAGGGCCCGACAGAGCCCGACAGAGCCCAGTATAGCCCGACAGAGCCCGACAGAGCCGGACAGGGCCCGACAGAACCCGCCAGAGCCCGACAGGGCCCGACAGGGCCCGACAGGGCCCGACATAGCCCGACAGAGCCCAGAAGAGCCCAGTAGAGCCCGACAGAGCCCGACAGAGCCCGACAGAGCCCGACAGGGCCCGACAGGGCCCGACAGGGCCCGACAGAGCCCGACAGAGCCCAGTAAAGCCCAGTAGAGCCCGACAGAGCCCGACAGAGCCCGACAGGGCCCGACAGAGCCCGACAGAGCCCAGTAGAGCCCGACAGAGCCCGACAGGGCCCGACAGGGCCCGACAGGGCCCGACAGGGCCCGACAGAGCCCAGTTTAGCCCAGTAGAGCCCGACAGAGCCCGACAGAGCCCGACAGGGCCCAGTAGAGCCCGACAGAGGCCGACAGAGCCCGACAGAGCCCGACAGAGCGCAGTAGAGCCCGACAGAGCCCGACAGAGCCCAACAGGGCCCGACAGGGCCCGACAGGGCCCGACAGAGCCCGACAGAGCCCGACAGGGCCCGACAGGGCCCGACAGAGCCCGACAGGGCCCGATAGGGCCCGACAGGGCCCAGTAGAGCCCGCCAGAGCCCGCCAGAGCCCGACAGAGCCCGACAGGGCCCGACAGGGCCCGACAGGGCCCGACAGAGCCCGACAGGGCCCGACAGAGCCCGACAGAGCCCGACAGGGCCCGACACGGCCCGACAGGGCCCAGTAGAGCCCGACAGAGCCCGACAGGGCCCGACAGGGCCCGACAGAGCCCGACAGAGCCCGACAGGGCCCGACAGGGCCCGACAGAGCCCAGTAGAGCCCGACAGAGCCCGACAGAGCTCGACAGAGCCCGACAGGGCCCGACAGGGCCCAGTAGATCCCGACAGAGCCCGACAGAGCCCGACAGAGCCCGACAGGACCCGACAGGGCCAGACAGAGCCCGACAGAGCCCGACAGGGCCCGACAGGGCCCGACAGGGCCCAGTAGAGCCCGACAGAGCCCGACAGAGCCCGACAGAACCCGTCAGAGCCCGACAGAGCCCGACAGAGCCCGACAGAACCCGACAGGGCCCGACAGGGCCCAGTAGAGCCCGACAGAGCCCGACAGAGCCCAGCAGAGCCCAGTAGAGCCGGACAGAGCCCGACAGAGCCCGACAGAACCCGACAGAGCCCGACAGAGCCCAGTAGAGCCCGACAGAGCCCGACAGAGCTCGACAGAGCCCGACAGAGCCCGACAGAGACCGACAGGGCCCGACAGAGCCCGACAGAGCCCAGTATAGCCCGACAGAGCCCTACAGAGCCCGACAGAGCCCGACAGAACCCGACAGAGCCCAGTAGAGCCCGACAGAGCCCGACAGAGCCCGACAGAGCCCGACAGGGCCCGACAGGGCCCGACAGGGCCCAGTAGAGCCCGACAGACCCCGACAGAGCCCGACAGGGCCCGACAGGGCCCGACAGAGCCCAGTAGAGCCCGACAGAGCCCGACAGAGCCCGACAGGGCCCGACAGGGCCCGACAGAGCCCGACAGAGCCCGACAGAGCCCGACAGGGCCCAGTAGAGCCCGACAGAACCCGACAGAGCCCGACAGAGCCCGACAGAGCCCAGTATAGCCCGACAGAGCCCGACAGAGCCGGACAGGGCCCGACAGAGCCCGCCAGAGCCCGACAGGGCCCGACAGGGCCCGACATAGCCCGACAGAGCCCAGTAGAGCCCAGTAGAGCCCGACAGAGCCCGACAGAGCCCGACAGAGCCCGACAGGGCCCGACAGGGCCCGACAGGGCCCGACAGAGCCCGACAGAGCCCAGTAGAGCCCAGTAGAGTCCAACAGAGCCCGACAGAGCCCGACAGGGCCCGACAGAGCCCGACAGAGCCCGACAGAGCCCAGTAGAGCCGACAGAGCCCGACAGGGCCCGACAGAGCCCGACAGAGCCCGACAGGGCCCGACAGGGCCCGACAGGGCCCGACAGAGCCCAGTTTAGCCCAGTAGAGCCCGACAGAGCCCGACAGAACCCGACAGAGCCCGACAGGGCCCGACAGGGAACAGTAGAGCCCAGTAGAGCCCGACAGAGCCCGACAGAGCCCGACAGGGCCCGACAGGGCCCGTAAGAGCCCGACAGAGCCCGACAGGGCCCGACAGAGCCCGACAGAGCCCGACAGGGCCCCACAGAGCCTGACAGAGCCCAGTAGAGCCCAGTAGAGCCCAGAAAGAGCCGACAGAGCCTGAGCCGACAGGGGCCCGACAGAGCCCGACAGAGCCCGACAGAGCCCGGCAGAGCCCAGTAGAGCCCGACAGAGCCCGACAGAGCCCGACAGAGCCCAGTAGAGCCCAGTAGAGCCCGACAGAGCCCGACAGAGCCCGACAGAGCCCGACAGGGCCCGACAGGGCCCGACAGGGCCCGACAGAGTCCAGTTTAGCCCAGTAGAGCCCGACAGAGCCCGACAGAGCCCGACAGAGCCTGACAGAGCCCGACAGAGACCGACAGGGCCCGACAGGGCCCGACACGGCCCGACAGGGCCCAGTAGAGCCCGACAGAGCCCGACCGAGCCCGACAGGGCCCGACAGGGCCCGACAGAGCCCGACAGAGCCCGACAGGGCCCGACAGGGCCCGACAGAGCCCAGTAGAGCCCGACAGAGCCCGACAGAGCTCGACAGAGCCCGACAGAGCCCGACAGAGCCCGACAGAGCCCGACAGAACCCGACAGGGCCCGACAGGGCCCAGTAGAGCCCGACAGAGCCCGAGAGAGCCCGACAGAGCCCGACAGGACCCGACAGGGCCAGACAGAGCCCGACAGAGCCCGACAGGGCCCGACAGGGCCCGACAGGGCCCAGTAGAGCCCGACAGAGCCCGACAGAGCCCGACAGAACCCGTCAGAGCCCGACAGAGCCCGACAGAGCCCGACAGAACCCGACAGGGCCCGACAGGGCCCAGTAGAGCCCGACAGAGCCCGACAGAGCCCAGCAGAGCCCAGTAGAGCCGGACAGAGCCCGACAGAGCCCGACAGAACCCGACAGAGCCCGACAGAGCCCAGTAGAGCCCGACAGAGCCCGACAGAGCCCGACAGAGCCCGACAGGGCCCAGTAGAGACCGACAGAGCCCGACAGAGCCCAGTAGAGCCCAGTAGAGCCCGACAGAGGCCGACAGAGCCCGACAGAGCCCGACAGAACCCGACAGAGCCCGACAGAGCCCAGTAGAGCCCGACAGAACCCGACAGAGCCCGACAGGGCCCGAGAGGGCCCGACAGAGCCCAGTAGAGCCCGACAGAGCCCGACAGAGCCCGAGAGAGCCCGACAGGGCCCGACAGGGCCCGACAGAGCCCGACAGAGCCCGACAGAGCCCGACAGGGCCAGTAGAGCCCGACAGAACCCGACAGAGCCCGACAGAGACCGACAGGGCCCGACAGAGCCCGACAGAGCCCAGTATAGCCCGACAGAGCCCGACAGAGCCCGACAGAGCCCGACAGAACCCGACAGAGCCCAGTAGAGCCCGACAGAGCCCGACAGAGCCCGACAGAGCCCGACAGGGCCCGACAGGGCCCGACAGGGCCCAGTAGAGCCCGACAGACCCCGACAGAGCCCGACAGGGCCCGACAGGGCTCGACAGAGCCCAGTAGAGCCCGACAGATCCCGACAGAGCCCGACAGAGCCCGACAGGGCCCGACAGGGCCCGACAGAGCCCGACAGAGCCCGACAGGGCCCGACAGGGCCCAGTAGAGCCCGACAGAACCCGACAGAGCCCGACAGAGCCCGACAGGGCCCGACAGAGCCCGACAGAGCCCAGTATAGCCCGACAGAGCCCGACAGAGCCGGACAGGGCCCGACAGAACCCGCCAGAGCCCGACAGGGCCCGACAGGGCCCGACAGGGCCCGACATAGCCCGACAGAGCCCAGTAGAGCCCAGTAGAGCCCGACAGAGCCCGACAGAGCCCGACAGAGCCCGACAGGGCCCGACAGGGCCCGACAGGGCCCGACAGAGCCCAGTAAAGCCCAGTAGAGCCCGACAGAGCCCGACAGAGCCCGACAGGGCCCGACAGAGCCCGACAGAGCCCAGTAGAGCCCGACAGAGCCCGACAGGGCCCGACAGGGCCCGACAGGGCCCGACAGGGCCCGACAGAGCCCAGTTTAGCCCAGTAGAGCCCGACAGAGCCCGACAGAGCCCGACAGGGCCCAGTAGAGCCCGACAGAGCCCGACAGAGCCCGACAGAGCCCGACAGAGCGCAGTAGAGCCCGACAGAGCCCGACAGAGCCCGACAGGGCCCGACAGGGCCCGACAGGGCCCGACAGAGCCCGACAGGGCCCGACAGGGCCCGACAGAGCCCGACAGGGCCCGATAGGGCCCGACAGGGCCCAGTAGAGCCCGCCAGAGCCCGCCAGAGCCCGACAGAGCCCGACAGGGCCCGACAGGGCCCGACAGGGCCCGACAGAGCCCGACAGGGCCCGACAGAGCCCGACAGAGCCCGACAGGGCCCGACACGGCCCGACAGGGCCCAGTAGAGCCCGACAGAGCCCGACAGGGCCCGACTGGGCCCGACAGAGCCCGACAGAGCCCGACAGGGCCCGACAGGGCCCGACAGAGCCCAGTAGAGCCCGACAGAGCCCGACAGAGCTCGACAGAGCCCGACAGGGCCCGACAGGACCCGACAGGGCCAGACAGAGCCCGACAGAGCCCGACAGGGCCCGACAGGGCCAGACAGAGCCCGACAGAGCCCGACAGGGCCCGACAGGGCCCGACAGGGCCCAGTAGAGCCCGACAGAGCCCGACAGAGCCCGACAGAACCCGTCAGAGCCCGACAGAGCCCGACAGAGCCCGACAGAACCCGACAGGGCCCGACAGGGCCCAGTAGAGCCCGACAGAGCCCGACAGAGCCCAGCAGAGCCCAGTAGAGCCGGACAGAGCCCGACAGAGCCCGACAGAACCCGACAGAGCCCGACAGAGCCCAGTAGAGCCCGACAGAGCCCGACAGAGCTCGACAGAGCCCGACAGGGCCCAGTAGAGACCGACAGAGCCCGACAGAGCCCAGTAGAGCCCAGTAGAGCCCGACAGAGGCCGACAGAGCCCGACAGAGCCCGACAGAACCCGACAGAGCCCGACAGAGCCCAGTAGAGCCCGACAGAACCCGACAGAGCCCGACAGGGCCCGAGAGGGCCCGACAGAGCCCAGTAGAGCCCGACAGAGCCCGACAGAGCCCGACAGAGCCCGACAGGGCCCGACAGGGCCCGACAGAGCCCGACAGAGCCCGACAGAGCCCGACAGGGCCCAGTAGAGCCCGACAGAACCCGACAGAGCCCGACAGAGACCGACAGGGCCCGACAGAGCCCGACAGAGCCCAGTATAGCCCGACAGAGCCCTACAGAGCCCGACAGAGCCCGACAGAACCCGACAGAGCCCAGTAGAGCCCGACAGAGCCCGACAGAGCCCGACAGAGCCCGACAGGGCCCGACAGGGCCCGACAGGGCCCGACAGAGCCCAGTAGAGCCCGACAGAGCCCGACAGAGCCCGACAGGGCCCGACAGGGCCCGACAGAGCCCGACAGAGCCCGACAGAGCCCGACAGGGCCCAGTAGAGCCCGACAGAACCCGACAGAGCCCGACAGAGCCCGACAGGGCCCGACAGAGCCCGACAGAGCCCAGTATAGCCCGACAGAGCCCGACAGAGCCGGACAGGGCCCGACAGAGCCCGCCAGAGCCCGACAGGGCCCGACAGGGCCCGACATAGCCCGACAGAGCCCAGTAGAGCCCAGTAGAGCCCGACAGAGCCCGACAGAGCCCGACAGAGCCCGACAGGGCCCGACAGGGCCCGACAGGGCCCGACAGAGCCCGACAGAGCCCAGTAGAGCCCAGTAGAGCCCAACAGAGCCCGACAGAGCCCGACAGGGCCCGACAGAGCCCGACAGAGCCCGACAGAGCCCAGTAGAGCCCGACAGAGCCCGACAGGGCCCGACAGGGCCCGACAGGGCCCGACAGAGCCCAGTTTAGCCCAGTAGAGCCCGACAGAGCCCGACAGAGCCCGACAGAGCCCAGTAGAGCCCGACAGAGCCCGACAGAGCCCGACAGCGCCCGACAGCGCCCGACAGAGCCCGACGGGGCCCGACAGGGCCCGACAGAGCCCAGTTTAGCCCAGTAGAGCCCGACAGAGCCCGACAGAGCCCGACAGAGCCTGACAGAGCCCAGTAGAGCCCGACAGAGCCCGACAGAGCCCGACAGGGCCCGACAGGGCCCGACAGGTCCCGACAGGGCCCAGTTTAGCCCAGTAGAGCCCGACAGAGCCCGACAGAGCCCGACAGAGCCCGACAGGGCCCAGTAAAGCCCGACAGAGCCCGACAGAGCCCGACAGAGCCCGACAGAGCCCGACAGAGCGCAGTAGAGCCCGACAGAGCCCGACAGAGCCCGACAGGGCCCGACAGGGACCGACAGGGCCCGACAGAGCCCGACAGAGCCCAGTAGAGCCCAACAGAGCCCGACAGAGCCCGACAGGGCCCGACAGGGCCCGACAGAGCCCAGTAGAGCCCAGTAGAGCCCGACAGAGCCCGACAGAGCCCGACAGAGCCCGACAGAGCCCGACAGAGCCCGACAGGGCCCGACAGGGCCCGAGAGAGCCCGACAGAGCCCAGTAGAGCCCAGTAGAGCCCGACAGAGCCCGACAGGGCCCGACAGAGCCCGACAGGGCCCGACAGAGCCCGACAGGGAACAGTAGAGCCCAGTAGATCCTAGTAGAGCCCGACAGAGCCAGACAGAGCCCGACAGAGCCCGACAGAGCCCAGTATAGCCCAGTAGAGCCCGACAGAGCCCGACAGAGCCCGACAGGCCCGAGAGAGCCCGACAGATACCGACAGGGCCCGACAGGGCCCGACAGGGAACAGTAGAGCCCAGTAGAGCCCGACAGAGCCCGACAGATCACGACAGAGCCCGACAGAGCCCGACAGGGCCCGACAGGGCCCGACAGGGCCCGACAGGGAACAGTAGAGCCCAGTAGAGCCCGACAGAGCCCGACAGAGCCCGACAGAGCCCGACAGGGCCCGACAGGGCCCGACAGAGCCCAGTAGAGCCCAGTAGAGCCCGACAGAGCCCGACAGAGCCCGACAGGACCCGACAGAGCCCGACAGAGCCCGACAGGGCCCGACAGGGAACAGTAGAGCCCAGTAGAGCCCGACAGAGCCCGACAGAGCCCGACAGAGCCCGACAGGGCCCGACAGGGCCCGACAGAGCCCGACAGTGCCCGACAGAGCCCGACAGAGCCCGACAGGGCCCGACAGGGCCCGACAGAGCCCAGTAGAGCCCAGTAGAGCCCGACAGAGCCCGACAGAGCCCGACAGGGCCCGACAGAGCCCGACAGAGCCCAGTAGAGCCCGACAGAGCCCGACAGAGCCCGACAGAGCCCGACAGAGCCCAGTAGAGCCCAGTAGAGCCCGACAGAGCCCGACAGAGCACGACAGAGCCCGACAGGGCCCGACAGGGCCCGACAGGGCCCGACAGAGCCCAGTTTAGCCCAGTAGAGCCCGACAGAGAACGACAGAGCCCGACAGAGCCCGACAGAGCCCAGTAGAGCCCGACAGAGCCCGACAGAGCCCGACAGAGCCCCACAGAGCCCAGTAGAGCCAAGTAGAGCCCGACAGAGCCCGACAGAGCACGACAGAGCCCGACAGGGCCCGACAGGGCCCGACAGGGCCCGACAGAGCCCAGTTTAGCCCAGTAGAGCCCGACAGAGAACGACAGAGCCCGACAGAGCCCGACAGAGCCCGACAGAGCCCAGTAGAGCCCGACAGAGCCCGACAGAGCCCGACGGGGCCCGACACGGCCCGACAGAGCCCAGTTTAGTCCAGTAGAGCCCGACAGAGCCCGACAGAGCCCGACAGAGCCTGACAGAGCCCAGTAGAGCCCGACAGAGCCCGACAGAGCCCGACAGGGCCCGACAGGGCCCGACAGGGCCCGACAGGGCCCAGTTTAGCCCAGTAGAGCCCGACAGAGCCCGACAGAGCCCGACAGAGCCCGACAGGGCCCAGTAGAGCCCGACAGAGCCCGACAGAGCCCGACAGAGCGCAGTAGAGCCCGACAGAGCCCGACAGGGCCCGACAGGGCCCGACAGGGCCCGACAGAGCCCGACAGAGCCCGACAGGGCCCGACAGGGCCCGACAGGGCCCGACAGAGCCTGACAGAGCCCGACAGAACCTGACAGAGCCCGACAGAGCCCGACAGGGCCCGACAGAGCCCGACAGAGCCCAGTATAGCCCGACAGAGCCCGACAGAGCCCGACAGAGCCCGACAGAACCCGACAGAGCCCAGAAGAGCCCGACAGAGCCCGACAGAGCCCGACAGAGCCCGACAGGGCCCGACAGGGCCCGACAGAGCCCGACAGGGCCCGACAGAGCCCGACAGGGCCCAGTAGAGCCCGACAGAGCCCGACAGAGCCCGACAGAGCCCGACAGGGCCCGACAGGGCCCGACAGGGCCCGACAGAGCCCAGTAGAGCCCAGTAGAGACCGACAGAGCCCGACAGAGCCCGACAGAGCCCGAAAGGGCCCGACAGGCCCCGACAGGGCCCGGTTTAGACCAGTAGAACCCGACAGAGCCCGACAGAGCCCGACAGAGCCCGACAGAGCCCAGTAGAGCCCGACAGAGCCCGACAGGGCCCGACAGAGCCCGACAGAGCCCGACAGGGCCCGACAGGGCCCGACAGGGCCCGACAGAGCCCAGTTTAGCCCAGTAGAGCCCGACAGAGCCCGACAGAACCCGACAGAGCCCGACAGGGCCCGACAGGGAACAGTAGAGCCCAGTAGAGCCCGACAGAGCCCGACAGAGCCCGACAGGGACCGACAGGGCCCGACAGAGCCCGACAGAGCCCGACAGGGCCCGACAGAGCCCGACAGAGCCCGACAGAGCCCGACAGGGCCCCACAGAGCCTGACAGAGCCCAGTAGAGCCCAGTAGAGCCCGACAGAGCCCGACAGAGCCCGACAGGGCCCGACAGAGCCCGACAGAGCCCGACAGAGCCCGGCAGAGCCCAGTAGAGCCCGACAGAGCCCGACAGAGCCCGACAGAGCCCAGTAGAGCCCAGTAGAGCCCGACAGAGCCCGACAGAGCCCGACAGAGCCCGACAGGGCCCGACAGGGCCCCACAGGGCCCGACAGAGTCCAGTTTAGCCCAGTAGAGCCCGACAGAGCCCGACAGAGCCCGACAGAGCCCAGTAGAGCCCGACAGAGCCCGACAGAGCCCGACAGAGCCCGACAGGGCCCGACAGGGCCCGACAGAGCCCAGTTTAGCCCAGTAGAGCCCGACAGAGCCCGACAGAGCCCGACAGAGCCCGACAGGGCCCAGTAGAGCCCGACAGAGCCCGACAGGGCCCGAGAGAGCCCAGTTTAGCCCAGTAGAGCCCGACAGAGCCCGACAGAGCCCGACAGAGCCCGACAGGGCCCGACAGAGCCCAGTAGAGCCCGACAGAGCCCGACAGAGCCCGACGGGGCCCGACACGGCCCGACAGAGCCCAGTTTAGTCCAGTAGAGCCCGACAGAGCCCGACAGAGCCCGACAGAGCCTGACAGAGCCCAGTAGAGCCCGATTAGAGCCCGACAGAGCCCGACAGGGCCCGACAGGGCCCAGTTTAGCCCAGTAGAGCCCGACAGAGCCCGACAGAGCCCGACAGAGCCCGACAGAGACCGACAGGGCCCAGTAGAGCCCGACAGAGCCCGACAGAGCCCGACAGAGCGCAGTAGAGCCCGACAGAGCCCGACAGAGCCCGACAGGGCCCGACAGGGCCCGACAGGGCCCGACAGAGCCCGACAGAGCCCGACAGGGCCCGACAGAGCCCGACAGGGCCCAGTAGAGCCCGACAGAGCCCGCCAGAGCCCGCCAGAGCCCGACAGGGCCCGACAGGGCCCGACAGGGCCCGACAGAGCCCGACAGGGCCCGACAGAGCCCGACAGGGCCCGACAGGGCCCGACACGGCCCGACAGGGCCCAGTAGAGCCCGACAGAGCCCGACCGAGCCCGACAGGGCCCGACAGGGCCCGACAGAGCCCGACAGAGCCCGACAGGGCCCGACAGGGCCCGACAGAGCCCAGTAGAGCCCGACAGAGCCCGACAGAGCTCGACAGAGCCCGACAGGGCCCGACAGGGCCCAGTAGATCCCGACAGAGCCCGAGAGAGCCCGACAGAGCCCGACAGGACCCGACAGGGCCAGACAGAGCCCGACAGAGCCCGACAGGGCCCGACAGGGCCCGACAGGGCCCAGTAGAGCCCGACAGAGCCCGACAGAGCCCGACAGAACCCGTCAGAGCCCGACAGAGCCCGACAGAGCCCGACAGAACCCGACAGGGCCCGACAGGGCCCAGTAGAGCCCGACAGAGCCCGACAGAGCCCAGCAGAGCCCAGTAGAGCCGGACAGAGCCCGACAGAGCCCGACAGAACCCGACAGAGCCCGACAGAGCCCAGTAGAGCCCGACAGAGCCCGACAGAGCCCGACAGAGCCCGACAGGGCCCAGTAGAGACCGACAGAGCCCGACAGAGCCCAGTAGAGCCCAGTAGAGCCCGACAGAGGCCGACAGAGCCCGACAGAGCCCGACAGAACCCGACAGAGCCCGACAGAGCCCAGTAGAGCCCGACAGAACCCGACAGAGCCCGACAGGGCCCGAGAGGGCCCGACAGAGCCCAGTAGAGCCCGACAGAGCCCGACAGAGCCCGAGAGAGCCCGACAGGGCCCGACAGGGCCCGACAGAGCCCGACAGAGCCCGACAGAGCCCGACAGGGCCCAGTAGAGCCCGACAGAACCCGACAGAGCCCGACAGAGACCGACAGGGCCCGACAGAGCCCGACAGAGCCCAGTATAGCCCGACAGAGCCCGACAGAGCCCGACAGAGCCCGACAGAACCCGACAGAGCCCAGTAGAGCCCGACAGAGCCCGACAGAGCCCGACAGAGCCCGACAGGGCCCGACAGGGCCCGACAGGGCCCAGTAGAGCCCGACAGACCCCGACAGAGCCCGACAGGGCCCGACAGGGCTCGACAGAGCCCAGTAGAGCCCGACAGATCCCGACAGAGCCCGACAGAGCCCGACAGGGCCCGACAGGGCCCGACAGAGCCCGACAGAGCCCGACAGGGCCCGACAGGGCCCAGTAGAGCCCGACAGAACCCGACAGAGCCCGACAGAGCCCGACAGGGCCCGACAGAGCCCGACAGAGCCCAGTATAGCCCGACAGAGCCCGACAGAGCCGGACAGGGCCCGACAGAACCCGCCAGAGCCCGACAGGGCCCGACAGGGCCCGACAGGGCCCGACATAGCCCGACAGAGCCCAGTAGAGCCCAGTAGAGCCCGACAGAGCCCGACAGAGCCCGACAGAGCCCGACAGGGCCCGACAGGGCCCGACAGGGCCCGACAGAGCCCGACAGAGCCCAGTAAAGCCCAGTAGAGCCCGACAGAGCCCGACAGAGCCCGACAGGGCCCGACAGAGCCCGACAGAGCCCAGTAGAGCCCGACAGAGCCCGACAGGGCCCGACAGGGCCCGACAGGGCCCGACAGGGCCCGACAGAGCCCAGTTTAGCCCAGTAGAGCCCGACAGAGCCCGACAGAGCCCGACAGGGCCCAGTAGAGCCCGACAGAGCCCGACAGAGCCCGACAGAGCCCGACAGAGCGCAGTAGAGCCCGACAGAGCCCGACAGAGCCCGACAGGGCCCGACAGGGCCCGACAGGGCCCGACAGAGCCCGACAGAGCCCGACAGGGCCCGACAGGGCCCGACAGAGCCCGACAGGGCCCGATAGGGCCCGACAGGGCCCAGTAGAGCCCGCCAGAGCCCGCCAGAGCCCGACAGAGCCCGACAGGGCCCGACAGGGCCCGACAGGGCCCGACAGAGCCCGACAGGGCCCGACAGAGCCCGACAGAGCCCGACAGGGCCCGACACGGCCCGACAGGGCCCAGTAGAGCCCGACAGAGCCCGACAGGGCCCGACAGGGCCCGACAGAGCCCGACAGAGCCCGACAGGGCCCGACAGGGCCCGACAGAGCCCAGTAGAGCCCGACAGAGCCCGACAGAGCTCGACAGAGCCCGACAGGGCCCGACAGGGCCCAGTAGATCCCGACAGAGCCCGACAGAGCCCGACAGAGCCCGACAGGACCCGACAGGGCCAGACAGAGCCCGACAGAGCCCGACAGGGCCCGACAGGGCCCGACAGGGCC
Organism: Caloenas nicobarica; assembly: GCF_036013445.1. NCBI lineage: Eukaryota > Metazoa > Chordata > Aves > Columbiformes > Columbidae > Caloenas > Caloenas nicobarica. The sequence goes on from NW_027016977.1 coordinate 436,045, forward strand.
CAGTAGAGCCCGACAGAGCCCGACAGAGCCCGACAGAACCCGTCAGAGCCCGACAGAGCCCGACAGAGCCCGACAGAACCCGACAGGGCCCGACAGGGCCCAGTAGAGCCCGACAGAGCCCGACAGAGCCCAGCAGAGCCCAGTAGAGCCGGACAGAGCCCGACAGAGCCCGACAGAACCCGACAGAGCCCGACAGAGCCCAGTAGAGCCCGACAGAGCCCGACAGAGCTCGACAGAGCCCGACAGGGCCCAGTAGAGACCGACAGAGCCCGACAGAGCCCAGTAGAGCCCAGTAGAGCCCGACAGAGGCCGACAGAGCCCGACAGAGCCCGACAGAACCCGACAGAGCCCGACAGAGCCCAGTAGAGCCCGACAGAACCCGACAGAGCCCGACAGGGCCCGAGAGGGCCCGACAGAGCCCAGTAGAGCCCGACAGAGCCCGACAGAGCCCGAGAGAGCCCGACAGGGCCCGACAGGGCCCGACAGAGCCCGACAGAGCCCGACAGAGCCCGACAGGGCCCAGTAGAGCCCGACAGAACCCGACAGAGCCCGACAGAGACCGACAGGGCCCGACAGAGCCCGACAGAGCCCAGTATAGCCCCACAGAGCCCTACAGAGCCCGACAGAGCCCGACAGAACCCGACAGAGCCCAGTAGAGCCCGACAGAGCCCGACAGAGCCCGACAGAGCCCGACAGGGCCCGACAGGGCCCGACAGGGCCCAGTAGAGCCCGACAGACCCCGACAGAGCCCGACAGGGCCCGACAGGGCCCGACAGAGCCCAGTAGAGCCCGACAGAGCCCGACAGAGCCCGACAGGGCCCGACAGGGCCCGACAGAGCCCGACAGAGCCCGACAGGGCCCAGTAGAGCCCGACAGAACCCGACAGAGCCCGACAGAGCCCGACAGGGCCCGACAGAGCCCGACAGAGCCCAGTATAGCCCGACAGAGCCCGACAGAGCCGGACAGGGCCCGACAGAGCCCGCCAGAGCCCGACAGGGCCCGACAGGGCCCGACATAGCCCGACAGAGCCCAGTAGAGCCCAGTAGAGCCCGACAGAGCCCGACAGAGCCCGACAGGGCCCGACAGGGCCCGACAGGGCCCGACAGAGCCCAGTAGAGCCCAGTAGAGCCCAACAGAGCCCGACAGAGCCCGACAGGGCCCGACAGAGCCCGACAGAGCCCGACAGAGCCCAGTAGAGCCCGACAGAGCCCGACAGGGCCCGACAGGGCCCGACAGGGCCCGACAGAGCCCAGTTTAGCCCAGTAGAGCCCGACAGAGCCCGACAGAGCCCGACAGAGCCCAGTAGAGCCCGACAGAGCCCGACAGAGCCCGACAGCGCCCGACAGCGCCCGACAGAGCCCGACGGGGCCCGACAGGGCCCGACAGAGCCCAGTTTAGCCCAGTAGAGCCCGACAGAGCCCGACAGAGCCCGACAGAGCCTGACAGAGCCCAGTAGAGCCCGACAGAGCCCGACAGAGCCCGACAGGGCCCGACAGGGCCCAACAGGGCCCGACAGGGCCCAGTTTAGCCCAGTAGAGCCCGACAGAGCCCGACAGAGCCCGACAGAGCCCGACAGGGCCCAGTAAAGCCCGACAGAGCCCGACAGAGCCCGACAGAGCCCGACAGAGCGCAGTAGAGCCCGACAGAGCCCGACAGAGCCCGACAGGGCCCGACAGGGACCGACAGGGCCCGACAGAGCCCGACAGAGCCTGACAGAGCCCGACAGGGCCCAGCAGAGCCCGACAGAGCCCGACAGGGCCCGACAGGGCTTGACAGGGCCCGACAGAGCCCGACAGGGCCCGACAGAGCCCGACAGATCCCGACAGGGCCCGACACGGCCCGACAGGGCCCAGTAGAGCCCGACAGAGCCCGACAGAGCCCGACAGGGCCCGACAGGGCCCGACAGAGCCCGACAGAGCCCGACAGGGCCCGACAGGGCCCGACAGAGCCCAGTAGAGCCCGACAGAGCCCGACAGAGCCCGACAGAGCCCGACAGGGCCCGACAGGGCCCAGTAGATCCCGACAGAGCCCGACAGAGCCCGACAGAGCCCGACAGGGCCCGACAGGGCCCGACAGAGCCCGACAGAGCCCGACAGGGCCCGACAGGGCCCAGTAGAGCCCGACAGAGCCCGACAGAGCCCGACAGAACCCGTCAGAGCCCGGCAGAGCCCGACAGAGCCCGACAGAGCCCGACAGGGCCCAGTAGAGCCCAGTAGAGCCCGACAGAGCCCGACAGAGCCCGACAGAGCCCGACGGGGCCCGACAGGGCCCGACAGAGCCCAGTTTAGCCCAGTAGAGCCCGACAGAGCCCGACAGAGCCCGACAGAGCCCGACAGAGCCCGACAGGGCCCAGTAGAGCCCGACAGAGCCCGACAGAGCCCGACAGGGCCCGACAGGGCCCAGTAGAGCCCGACAGACCCTGACAGAGCCCGACAGGGCCCGACAGGGCCCGACAGAGCCCAGTAGAGCCCGACAGAGCCCGACAGAGCCCGACAGAGCCCGACAGGGCCCGACAGGGCCCGACAGAGCCCGACAGAGCCCGACAGGGCCCAGTAGAGCCCGACAGAACCCGACAGAGCCCGACAGAGCCCGACAGGGCCCGACAGAGCCCGACAGAGCCCAGTATAGCCCGACAGAGCCCGACAGAGCCGGACAGGGCCCGACAGAGCCCGCCAGAGCCCGACAGGGCCCGACAGGGCCCGACAGGGCCCGACATAGCCCGACAGAGCCCAGTAGAGCCCAGTAGAGCCCGACAGAGCACGACAGAGCCCGACAGAGCCCGACAGGGCCCGACAGTGCCCGACAGGGCCCGACAGAGCCCGACAGAGCCCAGTAGAGCCCAGTAGAGCCCGACAGAGCCCGACAGAGCCCGACAGGGCCCGACAGAGCCCGACAGAGCCCGACAGAGCCCGACAGGGCCCGACAGGGCCCGACACGGCCCGACAGGGCCCAGTAGAGCCCGACAGAGCCCGACCGAGCCCGACAGGGCCCGACAGGGCCCGACAGAGCCCGACAGAGCCCGACAGGGCCCGACAGGGCCCGACAGAGCCCAGTAGAGCCCGACAGAGCCCGACAGAGCTCGACAGAGCCCGACAGGGCCCGACAGGGCCCAGTAGATCCCGACAGAGCCCGAGAGAGCCCGACAGAGCCCGACAGGACCCGACAGGGCCAGACAGAGCCCGACAGAGCCCGACAGGGCCCGACAGGGCCCGACAGGGCCCAGTAGAGCCCGACAGAGCCCGACAGAGCCCGACAGAGCCCGACAGAGCCCGACAGAACCCGACAGGGCCCGACAGGGCCCAGTAGAGCCCGACAGAGCCCGACAGAGCCCAGCAGAGCCCAGTAGAGCCGGACAGAGCCCGACAGAGCCCGACAGAACCCGACAGAGCCCGACAGAGCCCAGTAGAGCCCGACAGAGCCCGACAGAGCCCGACAGAGCCCGACAGGGCCCAGTAGAGACCGACAGAGCCCGACAGAGCCCAGTAGAGCCCAGTAGAGCCCGACAGAGGCCGACAGAGCCCGACAGAGCCCGACAGAACCCGACAGAGCCCGACAGAGCCCAGTAGAGCCCGACAGAACCCGACAGAGCCCGACAGGGCCCGAGAGGGCCCGACAGAGCCCAGTAGAGCCCGACAGAGCCCGACAGAGCCCGAGAGAGCCCGACAGGGCTCGACAGGGCCCGACAGAGCCCGACAGAGCCCGACAGAGCCCGACAGGGCCCAGTAGAGCCCGACAGAACCCGACAGAGCCCGACAGAGACCGACAGGGCCCGACAGAGCCCGACAGAGCCCAGTATAGCCCGACAGAGCCCGACAGAGCCCGACAGAGCCCGACAGAACCCGACAGAGCCCAGTAGAGCCCGACAGAGCCCGACAGAGCCCGACAGAGCCCGACAGGGCCCGACAGGGCCCAGTAGAGCCCGACAGACCCCGACAGAGCCCGACAGGGCCCGACAGGGCTCGACAGAGCCCAGTAGAGCCCGACAGATCCCGACAGAGCCCGACAGAGCCCGACAGGGCCCGACAGGGCCCGACAGAGCCCGACAGAGCCCGACAGGGCCCGACAGGGCCCAGTAGAGCCCGACAGAACCCGACAGAGCCCGACAGAGCCCGACAGGGCCCGACAGAGCCCGACAGAGCCCAGTATAGCCCGACAGAGCCCGACAGAGCCGGACAGGGCCCGACAGAACCCGCCAGAGCCCGACAGGGCCCGACAGGGCCCGACAGGGCCCGACATAGCCCGACAGAGCCCAGTAGAGCCCAGTAGAGCCCGACAGAGCCCGACAGAGCCCGACAGAGCCCGACAGGGCCCGACAGGGCCCGACAGGGCCCGACAGAGCCCGACAGAGCCCAGTAAAGCCCAGTAGAGCCCGACAGAGCCCTACAGAGCCCGACAGGGCCTGACAGAGCCCGACAGAGCCCAGTAGAGCCCGACAGAGCCCGACAGGGCCCGACAGGGCCCGACAGGGCCCGACAGGGCCCGACAGAGCCCAGTTTAGCCCAGTAGAGCCCGACAGAGCCCGACAGAGCCCGACAGGGCCCAGTAGAGCCCGACAGAGCCCGACAGAGCCCGACAGAGCCCGACAGAGCGCAGTAGAGCCCGACAGAGCCCGACAGAGCCCGACAGGGCCCGACAGGGCCCGACAGGGCCCGACAGAGCCCGACAGAGCCCGACAGGGCCCGACAGAGCCCGACAGGGCCCGATAGGGCCCGACAGGGCCCAGTAGAGCCCGCCAGAGCCCGCCAGAGCCCGACAGAGCCCGACAGGGCCCGACAGGGCCCGACAGGGCCCGACAGAGCCCGACAGGGCCCGACAGAGCCCGACAGAGCCCGACAGGGCCCGACACGGCCCGACAGGGCCCAGTAGAGCCCGACAGAGCCCGACAGGGCCCGACAGGGCCCGACAGAGCCCGACAGAGCCCGACAGGGCCCGACAGGGCCCGACAGAGCCCAGTAGAGCCCGACAGAGCCCGACAGAGCTCGACAGAGCCCGACAGGGCCCGACAGGGCCCAGTAGATCCCGACAGAGCCCGACAGAGCCCGACAGAGCCCGACAGGACCCGACAGGGCCAGACAGAGCCCGACAGAGCCCGACAGGGCCCGACAGGGCCCGACAGGGCCCAGTAGAGCCCGACAGAGCCCGACAGAGCCCGACAGAACCCGTCAGAGCCCGACAGAGCCCGACAGAGCCCGACAGAACCCGACAGGGCCCGACAGGGCCCAGTAGAGCCCGACAGAGCCCGACAGAGCCCAGCAGAGCCCAGTAGAGCCGGACAGAGCCCGACAGAGCCCGACAGAACCCGACAGAGCCCGACAGAGCCCAGTAGAGCCCGACAGAGCCCGACAGAGCCCGACAGAGCCCGACAGGGCCCAGTAGAGACCGACAGAGCCCGACAGAGCCCAGTAGAGCCCAGTAGAGCCCGACAGAGGCCGACAGAGCCCGACAGAGCCCGACAGAACCCGACAGAGCCCGACAGAGCCCAGTAGAGCCCGACAGAACCCGACAGAGCCCGACAGGGCCCGAGAGGGCCCGACAGAGCCCAGTAGAGCCCGACAGAGCCCGACAGAGCCCGAGAGAGCCCGACAGGGCCCGACAGGGCCCGACAGAGCCCGACAGAGCCCGACAGAGCCCGACAGGGCCCAGTAGAGCCCGACAGAACCCGACAGAGCCCGACAGAGACCGACAGGGCCCGACAGAGCCCGACAGAGCCCAGTATAGCCCGACAGAGCCCTACAGAGCCCGACAGAGCCCGACAGAACCCGACAGAGCCCAGTAGAGCCCGACAGAGCCCGACAGAGCCCGACAGAGCCCGACAGGGCCCGACAGGGCCCGACAGGGCCCAGTAGAGCCCGACAGACCCCGAGAGAGCCCGACAGGGCCCGACAGGGCCCGACAGAGCCCAGTAGAGCCCGACAGAGCCCGACAGAGCCCGACAGGGCCCGACAGGGCCCGACAGAGCCCGACAGAGCCCGACAGGGCCCAGTAGAGCCCGACAGAACCCGACAGAGCCCGACAGAGCCCGACAGGGCCCGACAGAGCCCGACAGAGCCCAGTATAGCCCGACAGAGCCCGACAGAGCCGGACAGGGCCCGACAGAGCCCGCCAGAGCCCGACAGGGCCCGACAGGGCCCGACATAGCCCGACAGAGCCCAGTAGAGCCCAGTAGAGCCCGACAGAGCCCGACAGAGCCCGACAGAGCCCGACAGGGCCCGACAGGGCCCGACAGGGCCCGACAGAGCCCGACAGAGCCCAGTAGAGCCCAGTAGAGCCCAACAGAGCCCGACAGAGCCCGACAGGGCCCGACAGAGCCCGACAGAGCCCGACAGAGCCCAGTAGAGCCCGACAGAGCCCGACAGGGCCCGACAGGGCCCGACAGGGCCCGACAGAGCCCAGTTTAGCCCAGTAGAGCCCGACAGAGCCCGACAGAGCCCGACAGAGCCCAGTAGAGCCCGACAGAGCCCGACAGAGCCCGACAGCGCCCGACAGCGCCCGACAGAGCCCGACGGGGCCCGACAGGGCCCGACAGAGCCCAGTTTAGCCCAGTAGAGCCCGACAGAGCCCGACAGAGCCCGACAGAGCCTGACAGAGCCCAGTAGAGCCCGACAGAGCCCGACAGAGCCCGACAGGGCCCGACAGGGCCCGACAGAGCCCAGTTTAGCCCAGTAGAGCCCGACAGAGCCCGACAGAGCCCGACAGAGCCCGACAGGGCCCAGTAAAGCCCGACAGAGCCCGACAGAGCCCGACAGAGCCCGACAGAGCCCGACAGAGCGCAGTAGAGCCCGACAGAGCCCGACAGAGCCCGACAGGGCCCGACAGGGACCGACAGGGCCCGACAGAGCCCGACAGAGCCCAGTAGAGCCCAACAGAGCCCGACAGAGCCCGACAGAGCCCGACAGGGCCCGACAGGGCCCGACAGGGCCCGACAGAGCCCGACAGAGCCTGACAGAGCCCGACAGGGCCCAGCAGAGCCCGACAGAGCCCGACAGGGCCCGACAGGGCTTGACAGGGCCCGACAGAGCCCGACAGGGCCCGACAGAGCCCGACAGATCCCGACAGGGCCCGACACGGCCCGACAGGGCCCAGTAGAGCCCGACAGAGCCCGACAGAGCCCGACAGGGCCCGACAGGGCCCGACAGAGCCCGACAGAGCCCGACAGGGCCCGACAGGGCCCGACAGAGCCCAGTAGAGCCCGACAGAGCCCGACAGAGCCCGACAGAGCCCGACAGGGCCCGACAGGGCCCAGTAGATCCCGACAGAGCCCGACAGAGCCCGACAGAGCCCGACAGGGCCCGACAGGGCCCGACAGAGCCCGACAGAGCCCGACAGGGCCCGACAGGGCCCAGTAGAGCCGAACAGAGCCCGACAGAGCCCGACAGAACCCGTCAGAGCCCGGCAGAGCCCAACAGAGCCCGACAGAGCCCGACAGAGCCCGACAGGGCCCAGTAGAGCCCAGTAGAGCCCGACAGAGCCCGACAGAGCCCGACAGAGCCCGACGGGGCCCGACAGGGCCCGACAGAGCCCAGTTTAGCCCAGTAGAGCCCGACAGAGCCCGACAGAGCCCGACAGAGCCCGACAGAGCCCGACAGGGCCCAGTAGAGCCCGACAGAGCCCGACAGAGCCCGACAGGGCCCGACAGGGCCCAGTAGAGCCCGACAGACCCTGACAGAGCCCGACAGGGCCCGACAGGGCCCGACAGAGCCCAGTAGAGCCCGACAGAGCCCGACAGAGCCCGACAGGGCCCGACAGGGCCCGACAGAGCCCGACAGAGCCCGACAGAGCCCGACAGGGCCCAGTAGAGCCCGACAGAACCCGACAGAGCCCGACAGAGCCCGACAGGGCCCGACAGAGCCCGACAGAGCCCAGTATAGCCCGACAGAGCCCGACAGAGCCGGACAGGGCCCGACAGAGCCCGCCAGAGCCCGACAGGGCCCGACAGGGCCCGACAGGGCCCGACATAGTCCGACAGAGCCCAGTAGAGCCCAGTAGAGCCCGACAGAGCCCGACAGAGCCCGACAGAGCCCGACAGGGCCCGACAGGGCCCGACAGGGCCCGACAGAGCCCAGTAGAGCCCAGTAGAGCCCGACAGAGCCCGACAGAGCCCGACAGGGCCCGACAGAGCCCGACAGAGCCCGACAGAGCCCAGTAGAGCCCGACAGAGCCCGACAGGGCCCGACAGGGCCCGACAGGGCCCGACAGAGCCCAGTTTAGCCCAGTAGAGCCCGACAGAGCCCGACAGAGCCCGACAGAGCCCAGTAGAGCCCGACAGAGCCCGACAGAGCCCGACAGCGCCCGACAGCGCCCGACAGAGCCCGACGGGGCCCGACAGGGCCCGACAGAGCCCAGTTTAGCCCAGTAGAGCCCGACAGAGCCCGACAGAGCCCGACAGAGCCCGACAGGGCCCGACAGGGACCGACAGGGCCCGACAGAGCCCGACAGAGCCCAGTAGAGCCCAACAGAGCCCGACAGAGCCCGACAGAGCCCGACAGGGCCCGACAGGGCCCGACAGGGCCCGACAGAGCCCGACAGAGCCTGACAGAGCCCGACAGGGCCCAGCAGAGCCCGACAGAGCCCGACAGGGCCCGACAGGGCTTGACAGGGCCCGACAGAGCCCGACAGGGCCCGACAGAGCCCGACAGATCCCGACAGGGCCCGACACAGCCCGACAGGGCCCAGTAGAGACCGACAGAGCCCGACAGAGCCCGACAGGGCCCGACAGGGCCCGACAGAGCCCGACAGAGCCCGACAGGGCCCGACAGGGCCCGACAGAGCCCAGTAGAGCCCGACAGAGCCCGACAGAGCCCGACAGAGCCCGACAGGGCCCGACAGGGCCCAGTAGATCCCGACAGAGCCCGACAGAGCCCGACAGAGCCCGACAGGGCCCGACAGGGCCCGACAGAGCCCGACAGAGCCCGACAGGGCCCGACAGGGCCCAGTAGAGCCGAACAGAGCCCGACAGAGCCCGACAGAACCCGTCAGAGCCCGGCAGAGCCCAACAGAGCCCGACAGAGCCCGACAGAGCCCGACAGGGCCCAGTAGAGCCCAGTAGAGCCCGACAGAGCCCGACAGAGCCCGACAGAGCCCGACGGGGCCCGACAGGGCCCGACAGAGCCCAGTTTAGCCCAGTAGAGCCCGACAGAGCCCGACAGAGCCCGACAGAGCCCGACAGAGCCCGACAGGGCCCAGTAGAGCCCGACAGAGCCCGACAGAGCCCGACAGGGCCCGACAGGGCCCAGTAGAGCCCGACAGACCCTGACAGAGCCCGACAGGGCCCGACAGGGCCCGACAGAGCCCAGTAGAGCCCGACAGAGCCCGACAGAGCCCGACAGGGCCCGACAGGGCCCGACAGAGCCCGACAGAGCCCGACAGGGCCCGACAGGGCCCAGTAGAACCCGACAGAACCCGACAGAGCCCGACAGAGCCCGACAGGGCCCGACAGAGCCCGACAGAGCCCAGTATAGCCCGACAGAGCCCGACAGATCCGGACAGGGCCCGACAGAGCCCGCCAGAGCCCGACAGGGCCCGACAGGGCCCGACAGGGCCCGACATAGCCCGACAGAGCCCAGTAGAGCCCAGTAGAGCCCGACAGAGCCCGACAGAGCCCGACAGAGCCCGACAGGTCCCGACAGGGCCCGACAGGGCCCGACAGAGCCCAGTAGAGCCCAGTAGAGCCCGACAGAGCCCGACAGGGCCCGACAGAGCCCGACAGAGCCCGACAGAGCCCAGTAGAGCCCGACAGAGCCCGACAGGGCCCGACAGGGCCCGACAGGGCCCGACAGAGCCCAGTTTAGCCCAGTAGAGCCCGACAGAGCCCGACAGAGCCCGACAGAGCCCAGTAGAGCCCGACAGAGCCCGACAGAGCCCGACAGCGCCCGACAGCGCCCGACAGAGCCCGACGGGGCCCGACAGGGCCCGACAGAGCCCAGTTTAGCCCAGTAGAGCCCGACAGAGCCCGACAGAGCCCGACAGAGCCCGACAGGGCCCGACAGGAACCGACAGGGCCCGACAGAGCCCGACAGAGCCCAGTAGAGCCCAACAGAGCCCGACAGAGCCCGACAGAGCCCGACAGGGCCCGACAGGGCCCGACAGGGCCCGACAGAGCCCGACAGAGCCTGACAGAGCCCGACAGGGCCCAGCAGAGCCCGACAGAGCCCGACAGGGCCCGACAGGGCTTGACAGGGCCCGACAGAGCCCGACAGGGCCCGACAGAGCCCGACAGATCCCGACAGGGCCCGACACGGCCCGACAGGGCCCAGTAGAGACCGACAGAGCCCGACAGAGCCCGACAGGGCCCGACAGGGCCCGACAGAGCCCGACAGAGCCCGACAGGGCCCGACAGGGCCCGACAGAGCCCAGTAGAGCCCGACAGAGCCCGACAGAGCCCGACAGAGCCCGACAGGGCCCGACAGGGCCCAGTAGATCCCGACAGAGCCCGACAGAGCCCGACAGAGCCCGACAGGGCCCGACAGGGCCCGACAGAGCCCGACAGAGCCCGACAGGGCCCGACAGGGCCCAGTAGAGCCGAACAGAGCCCGACAGAGCCCGACAGAACCCGTCAGAGCCCGGCAGAGCCCAACAGAGCCCGACAGAGCCCGACAGAGCCCGACAGGGCCCAGTAGAGCCCAGTAGAGCCCGACAGAGCCCGACAGAGCCCGACAGAGCCCGACGGGGCCCGACAGGGCCCGACAGAGCCCAGTTTAGCCCAGTAGAGCCCGACAGAGCCCGACAGAGCCCGACAGAGCCCGACAGAGCCCGACAGGGCCCAGTAGAGCCCGACAGAGCCCGACAGAGCCCGACAGGGCCCGACAGGGCCCAGTAGAGCCCGACAGACCCTGACAGAGCCCGACAGGGCCCGACAGGGCCCGACAGAGCCCAGTAGAGCCCGACAGAGCCCGACAGAGCCCGACAGGGCCCGACAGGGCCCGACAGAGCCCGACAGAGCCCGACAGGGCCCGACAGGGCCCAGTAGAGCCCGACAGAACCCGACAGAGCCCGACAGAGCCCGACAGGGCCCGACAGAGCCCGACAGAGCCCAGTATAGCCCGACAGAGCCCGACAGATCCGGACAGGGCCCGACAGAGCCCGCCAGAGCCCGACAGGGCCCGACAGGGCCCGACAGGGCCCGACATAGCCCGACAGAGCCCAGTAGAACCCAGTAGAGCCCGACAGAGCCCGACAGAGCCCGACAGAGCCCGACAGGGCCCGACAGGGCCCGACAGGGCCCGACAGAGCCCAGTAGAGCCCAGTAGAGCCCGACAGAGCCCGACAGAGCCCGACAGGGCCCGACAGAGCCCGACAGAGCCCGACAGAGCCCAGTAGAGCCCGACAGAGCCCGACAGGGCCCGACAGGGCCCGACAGGGCCCGACAGAGCCCAGTTTAGCCCAGTAGAGCCCGACAGAGCCCGACAGAGCCCGACAGAGCCCAGTAGAGCCCGACAGAGCCCGACAGAGCCCGACAGAGCCCGACAGAGCCCGACAGAGCCCAGTAGAGCCCAGTAGAGCCCGACAGAGCCCGACACAGCCCGACAGAGCCCGACAGAGCCCGACAGAGCCCAGTAGAGCCCAGTAGAGCCCGACAGAGCCCGACACAGCCCGACAGAGCCCGACAGAGCCCGACAGGGCCCGACAGAGCCCGACAGAGCCCGACAGGGCCCGACAGAGCCCGACAGAGCCCGACAGAGCGCAGTAGAGCCCGACAGAGCCCGACAGAGCCCGACAGAGCCCGACAGAGCCCAGTAGAGCCCGACAGAGCCCGACAGAGCCCGACAGAGCCCGACAGGGCCCGACAGGGCCCGACAGGGCCCGACAGAGACCGACAGAGCCCGACAGGGCCCGACAGGGCTTGACAGGGCCCGACAGAGCCCGACAGGGCCCGACAGAGCCCGACAGATCCCGACAGGGCCCGACACTGCCCGACAGGGCCCAGTAGAGCCCGACAGAGCCCGACAGAGCCCGACAGGGCCCGACAGGGCCCGACAGAGCCCGACAGAGCCCGACAGGGCCCGACAGGGCCCGACAGAGCCCAGTAGAACCCGACAGAGCCCGACAGAGCCCGACAGAGCCCGACAGAGCCCGACAGGGCCCAGTAGATCCCGACAGAGCCCGACAGAGCCCGACAGGGCCCGACAGAGCCCGACAGGGCCCGACAGGGCCCAGTAGATCCCGACAGAGCCCGACAGAGCCCGACAGAGCCCGACAGGGCCCGACAGGGCCCGACAGAGCCCGACAGAGCCCGACAGGGCCCGACAGGGCCCAGTAGAGCCCGACAGAGCCCGACAGAGCCCGACAGAACCCGTCAGAGCCCGGCAGAGCCCGACAGAGCCCGACAGAGCCCGACAGAGCCCGACAGAACCCGTCAGAGCCCGGCAGAGCCCGACAGAGCCCGACAGAGCCCAGCAGAGCCCAGTAGAGCCCGACAGAGCCCGACAGAGCCCGACAGAACCCGACAGAGCCCGACAGAGCCCAGTAGAGCCCGACAGAGCCCGACAGAGCCCGACAGAGCCCGACAGGGCCCAGTAGAGACCGACAGAGCCCGACAGAGCCCAGTAGAGCCCAGTAGAGCCCGACAGAGCCCGACAGAGCCCGACAGAGCCCGACGGGGCCCGACAGGGCCCGACAGAGCCCAGTTTAGCCCAGTAGAGCCCGACAGAGCCCGACAGAGCCCGACAGAGCCCGACAGGGCCCAGTAGAGCCCGACAGAGCCCGACAGAGCTCGACAGGGCCCGACAGGGCCCAGTAGAGCCCGACAGAGCCCGACAGAGCCCGACAGAGCCCGACAGAGGCCGACAGAGCCCAGTAGAGCCCGACAGAGCCCGACAGAGCCCGACAGAGCCCGACAGAGCCCGACAGAACCCGTCAGAGCCCGGCAGAGCCCGACAGAGCCCGACAGAGCCCAGCAGAGCCCAGTAGAGCCCGACAGAGCCCGACAGAGCCCGACAGAACCCGACAGAGCCCGACAGAGCCCAGTAGAGCCCGACAGAGCCCGACAGGGCCCGACAGGGCCCGACAGAGCCCAGTAGAGACCGACAGAGCCCGACAGAGCCCAGTAGAGCCCAGTAGAGCCCGACAGAGCCCGACAGAGCCCGACAGAGCCCGACAGAGCCCGACGGGGCCCGACAGGGCCCGACAGAGCCCAGTTTAGCCCAGTAGAGCCCGACAGAGCCCGACAGAGCCCGACAGAGCCCGACAGGGCCCAGTAGAGCCCGACAGAGCCCGACAGAGCCCGACAGGGCCCGACAGGGCCCAGTAGAGCCCGACAGACCCCGACAGAGCCCGACAGGGCCCGACAGGGCCCGACAGAGCCCAGTAGAGCCCGACAGAGCCCGACAGAGCCCGACAGAGCCCGACAGGGCCCGACAGGGCCCGACAGGGCCCGACAGAGCCCGACAGAGCCCGACAGGGCCCAGTAGAGCCCGACAGAACCCGACAGAGCCCGACAGGGCCCGACAGGGCCCGACAGAGCCCAGTAGAGCCCAGTAGAGCCCGACAGAGCCCGACAGAGCCCGACAGGGCCCGACAGAGCCCGACAGAGCCCAGTAGAGCCCGACAGAGCCCGACAGAGCCCGACAGAGCCCGACAGAGCCCAGTAGAGCCCAGTAGAGCCCGACAGAGCCCGACAGAGCACGACAGAGCCCGACAGGGCCCGACAGGGCCCGACAGGGCCCGACAGAGCCCAGTTTAGCCCAGTAGAGCCCGACAGAGAACGACAGAGCCCGACAGAGCCCGACAGAGCCCGACAGAGCCCAGTAGAGCCCGACAGAGCCCGACAGAGCCCGACGGGGCCCGACACGGCCCGACAGAGCCCAGTTTAGTCCAGTAGAGCCCGACAGAGCCCGACAGAGCCCGACAGAGCCCGACAGAGCCCGACAGAGCCCAGTAGAGCCCGACAGAGCCCGACAGAGCCCGACAGAGCCCGACAGGGCCCGACAGGGCCCGACAGAGCCCAGTTTAGCCCAGTAGAGCCCGACAGAGCCCGACAGAGCCCGACAGAGCCCGACAGGGCCCAGTAGAGCCCGACAGAGCCCGACAGGGCCCGACAGAGCCCAGTTTAGCCCAGTAGAGCCCGACAGAGCCCGACAGAGCCCGACAGAGCCCGACAGGGCCCGACAGAGCCCAGTAGAGCCCGACAGAGCCCGACAGAGCCCGACGGGGCCCGACACGGCCCGACAGAGCCCAGTTTAGTCCAGTAGAGCCCGACAGAGCCCGACAGAGCCCGACAGAGCCTGACAGAGCCCAGTAGAGCCCGACAGAGCCCGACAGAGCCCGACAGGGCCCGACAGGGCCCGACAGGGCCCGACAGGGCCCAGTTTTGCCCAGTAGAGCCCGACAGAGCCCGACAGAGCCCGACAGAGCCCGACAGAGCCCGACAGGGCCCAGTAGAGCCCGACAGAGCCCGACAGAGCCCGACAGAGCGCAGTAGAGCCCGACAGAGCCCGACAGAGCACGACAGGGCCCGACAGGGCCCGACAGGGCACGACAGAGCCCGACAGAGCCCGACAGGGCCCGACAGGGCCCGACAGAGCCCGACAGGGCCCGACAGAGCCCGACAGGGCCCAGTAGAGCCCGACAGAGCCCGACAGAGCCCGACAGGGCCCGACAGGGCCCGACAGGGCCCGACAGAGCCCAGTAGAGCCCAGTAGAGACCGACAGAGCCCGACAGAGCCCGACAGAGCCCGAAAGGGCCCGACAGGCCCCGACAGGGCCCGGTTTAGACCAGTAGAACCCGACAGAGCCCGACAGAGCCCGACAGAGCCCGACAGAGCCCAGTAGAGCCCGACAGAGCCCGACAGGGCCCGACAGAGCCCGACAGAGCCCGACAGGGCCCGACAGGGCCCGACAGGGCCCGACAGAGCCCAGTTTAGCCCAGTAGAGCCCGACAGAGCCCGACAGAACCCGACAGAGCCCGACAGGGCCCGACAGGGAACAGTAGAGCCCAGTAGAGCCCGACAGAGCCCGACAGAGCCCGACAGGGACCGACAGGGCCCGACAGAGCCCGACAGAGCCCGACAGGGCCCGACAGAGCCCGACAGAGCCCGACAGAGCCCGACAGGGCCCCACAGAGCCTGACAGAGCCCAGTAGAGCCCAGTAGAGCCCGACAGAGCCCGACAGAGCCCGACAGGGCCCGACAGAGCCCGACAGAGCCCGACAGAGCCCGGCAGAGCCCAGTAGAGCCCGACAGAGCCCGACAGAGCCCGACAGAGCCCAGTAGAGCCCAGTAGAGCCCGACAGAGCCCGACAGAGCCCGACAGAGCCCGACAGGGCCCGACAGGGCCCGACAGGGCCCGACAGAGTCCAGTTTAGCCCAGTAGAGCCCGACAGAGCCCGACAGAGCCCGACAGAGCCCAGTAGAGCCCGACAGAGCCCGACAGAGCCCGACAGAGCCCGACAGGGCCCGACAGGGCCCGACAGAGCCCAGTTTAGCCCAGTAGAGCCCGACAGAG
Source organism: Caloenas nicobarica (assembly GCF_036013445.1). Lineage (NCBI taxonomy): Eukaryota > Metazoa > Chordata > Aves > Columbiformes > Columbidae > Caloenas > Caloenas nicobarica. Next base: position 451,483 of record NW_027016977.1, read on the forward strand.
CCCGACAGAGCCCGACAGAGCCCGACAGGGCCCAGTAGAGCCCGACAGAGCCCGACAGGGCCCGAGAGAGCCCAGTTTAGCCCAGTAGAGCCCGACAGAGCCCGACAGAGCCCGACAGAGCCCGACAGGGCCCGACAGAGCCCAGTAGAGCCCGACAGAGCCCGACAGAGCCCGACGGGGCCCGACACGGCCCGACAGAGCCCAGTTTAGTCCAGTAGAGCCCGACAGAGCCCGACAGAGCCCGACAGAGCCTGACAGAGCCCAGTAGAGCCCGATTAGAGCCCGACAGAGCCCGACAGGGCCCGACAGGGCCCAGTTTAGCCCAGTAGAGCCCGACAGAGCCCGACAGAGCCCGACAGAGCCCGACAGAGACCGACAGGGCCCAGTACAGCCCGACAGAGCCCGACAGAGCCCGACAGAGCCCGACAGAGCGCAGTAGAGCCCGACAGAGCCCGACAGAGCCCGACAGGGCCCGACAGGGCCCGACAGGGCCCGACAGAGCCCGACAGAGCCCGACAGGGCCCGACAGAGCCCGACAGGGCCCGACAGAGCCCGACAGGGCCCAGTAGAGCCCGACAGAGCCCGCCAGAGCCCGCCAGAGCCCGACAGGGCCCGACAGGGCCCGACAGGGCCCGACAGAGCCCGACAGGGCCCGACAGAGCCCGACAGGGCCCGACAGGGCCCGACACGGCCCGACAGGGCCCAGTAGAGCCCGACAGAGCCCGACCGAGCCCGACAGGGCCCGACAGGGCCCGACAGAGCCCGACAGAGCCCGACAGGGCCCGACAGGGCCCGACAGAGCCCAGTAGAGCCCGACAGAGCCCGACAGAGCTCGACAGAGCCCGACAGGGCCCGACAGGGCCCAGTAGATCCCGACAGAGCCCGAGAGAGCCCGACAGAGCCCGACAGGACCCGACAGGGCCAGACAGAGCCCGACAGAGCCCGACAGGGCCCGACAGGGCCCGACAGGGCCCAGTAGAGCCCGACAGAGCCCGACAGAGCCCGACAGAACCCGTCAGAGCCCGACAGAGCCCGACAGAGCCCGACAGAACCCGACAGGGCCCGACAGGGCCCAGTAGAGCCCGACAGAGCCCGACAGAGCCCAGCAGAGCCCAGTAGAGCCGGACAGAGCCCGACAGAGCCCGACAGAACCCGACAGAGCCCGACAGAGCCCAGTAGAGCCCGACAGAGCCCGACAGAGCCCGACAGAGCCCGACAGGGCCCAGTAGAGACCGACAGAGCCCGACAGAGCCCAGTAGAGCCCAGTAGAGCCCGACAGAGGCCGACAGAGCCCGACAGAGCCCGACAGAACCCGACAGAGCCCGACAGAGCCCAGTAGAGCCCGACAGAACCCGACAGAGCCCGACAGGGCCCGAGAGGGCCCGACAGAGCCCAGTAGAGCCCGACAGAGCCCGACAGAGCCCGAGAGAGCCCGACAGGGCCCGACAGGGCCCGACAGAGCCCGACAGAGCCCGACAGAGCCCGACAGGGCCCAGTAGAGCCCGACAGAACCCGACAGAGCCCGACAGAGACCGACAGGGCCCGACAGAGCCCGACAGAGCCCAGTATAGCCCGACAGAGCCCGACAGAGCCCGACAGAGCCCGACAGAACCCGACAGAGCCCAGTAGAGCCCGACAGAGCCCGACAGAGCCCGACAGAGCCCGACAGGGCCCGACAGGGCCCGACAGGGCCCAGTAGAGCCCGACAGACCCCGACAGAGCCCGACAGGGCCCGACAGGGCTCGACAGAGCCCAGTAGAGCCCGACAGATCCCGACAGAGCCCGACAGAGCCCGACAGGGCCCGACAGGGCCCGACAGAGCCCGACAGAGCCCGACAGGGCCCGACAGGGCCCAGTAGAGCCCGACAGAACCCGACAGAGCCCGACAGAGCCCGACAGGGCCCGACAGAGCCCGACAGAGCCCAGTATAGCCCGCCAGAGCCCGACAGAGCCGGACAGGGCCCGACAGAACCCGCCAGAGCCCGACAGGGCCCGACAGGGCCCGACAGGGCCCGACATAGCCCGACAGAGCCCAGTAGAGCCCAGTAGAGCCCGACAGAGCCCGACAGAGCCCGACAGAGCCCGACAGGGCCCGACAGGGCCCGACAGGGCCCGACAGAGCCCGACAGAGCCCAGTAAAGCCCAGTAGAGCCCGACAGAGCCCGACAGAGCCCGACAGGGCCCGACAGAGCCCAGTAGAGCCCAGTAGAGCCCGACAGAGCCCGACAGAGCACGACAGAGCCCGACAGGGCCCGACAGGGCCCGACAGGGCCCGACAGAGCCCAGTTTAGCCCAGTAGAGCCCGACAGAGAACGACAGAGCCCGACAGAGCCCGACAGAGCCCAGTAGAGCCCGACAGAGCCCGACAGAGCCCGACAGAGCCCGACAGAGCCCAGTAGAGCCCAGTAGAGCCCGACAGAGCCCGACAGAGCACGACAGAGCCCGACAGGGCCCGACAGGGCCCGACAGGGCCCGACAGAGCCCAGTTTAGCCCAGTAGAGCCCGACAGAGAACGACAGAGCCCGACAGAGCCCGACAGAGCCCGACAGAGCCCAGTAGAGCCCGACAGAGCCCGACAGAGCCCGACGGGGCCCGACAGGGCCCGACAGAGCCCAGTTTAGTCCAGTAGAGCCCGACAGAGCCCGACAGAGCCCGACAGAGTCTGACAGAGCCCAGTAGAGCCCGACAGAGCCCGACAGAGCCCCACAGGGCCCGACAGGGCCCGACAGGGCCCGACAGGGCCCAGTTTAGCCCAGTAGAGCCCGACAGAGCCCGACAGAGCCCGACAGAGCCCGACAGGGCCCAGTAGAGCCCGACAGAGCCCGACAGAGCCCGACAGAGCGCAGTAGAGCCCGACAGAGCCCGACAGGGCCCGACAGGGCCCGACAGGGCCCGACAGAGCCCGACAGAGCCCGACAGGGCCCGACAGGGCCCGACAGGGCCCGACAGAGCCTGACAGAGCCCGACAGAACCTGACAGAGCCCGACAGAGCCCGACAGGGCCCGACAGAGCCCGACAGAGCCCAGTATAGCCCGACAGAGCCCGACAGAGCCCGACAGAGCCCGACAGAACCCGACAGAGCCCAGAAGAGCCCGACAGAGCCCGACAGAGCCCGACAGAGCCCGACAGGGCCCGACAGGGCCCGACAGGGCCCAGTAGAGCCCGACGGAGCCCGACAGAGCCCGACAGAGCCCGACAGAGACCGACAGAGCCCAGTAGAGCCCGACAGAGCCCGACAGAGCCCGACAGGGCCCGACAGGGCCCGACAGAGCCCGACAGGGCCCGACAGAGCCCGACAGAGCCCGACAGAGCCCGACAGGGCCCCACAGAGCCCGACAGAGCCCGGCAGAGCCCAGTAGAGCCCGACAGAGCCCGACAGAGCCCGACAGGGCCCGACAGAGCCCGACAGAGCCCGACAGAGCCCGGCAGAGCCCAGTAGAGCCCGACAGAGCCCGACAGAGCCCGACAGGGCCCAGTAGAGACCGACAGAGCCCGACAGAGCCCAGTAGAGCCCAGTAGAGCCCGACAGAGCCCGACAGAGCCCGACAGAGCCCGACAGAACCCGACAGAGCCCAGTAGAGCCCGACAGAGCCCGACAGAGCCCGACAGGGCCCGACAGGGCCCGAAGAGCCCAGTAGAGCCCGACAGAGCCCGACAGAGCCCGACACAGCCCGACAGGGCCCGACAGGGCCCGACTGGGCCCGACAGAGCCCGACAGAGCCTGACAGAGCCCGACAGAACCTGACAGAGCCCGACAGAGCCCGACAGGGCCCGACAGAGCCCGACAGAGCGCAGTATAGCCCGACAGAGCCCGACAGAGCCCGACAGAGCCCGACAGAACCCGACAGAGCCCAGTAGAGCCCGACAGAGCCCGACAGAGCCCGACAGAGCCCGACAGGGCCCGACAGGGCCCGACAGGGCCCAGTAGAGCCCGACGGAGCCCGACAGAGCCCGACAGAGCCCGACAGAGCCCAGTAGAGCCCGACAGAGCCCGACAGAGCCCGACAGAGCCCGACAGGGCCCGACAGGGCCCGACAGGGCCCAACAGGGCTTGACAGGGCCCGACAGAGCCCGACAGGGCCCGACAGAGCCCGACAGATCCCGACAGGGCCCGACACTGCCCGACAGGGCCCAGTAGAGCCCGACAGAGCCCGACAGAGCCCGACAGGGCCCGACAGGGCCCGACAGAGCCCGACAGAGCCCGACAGAGCCCAGTAGAGCCCGACAGAGCCCGACAGAGCCCGACAGAGTCCGACAGAGCCCGACAGGGCCCGACAGGGCCCGACAGAGCCCAGTTTAGCCCAGTAGAGCCCGACAGAGCCCGACAGAGCCCGACAGAGCCCGACAGGGCCCAGTAGAGCCCGACAGAGCCCGACAGGGCCCGACAGAGCCCAGTTTAGCCCAGTAGAGCCCGACAGAGCCCGACAGAGCCCGACAGAGCCCGACAGGGCCCGACAGAGCCCAGTAGAGCCCGACAGAGCCCGACAGAGCCCGACGGGGCCCGACACGGCCCGACAGAGCCCAGTTTAGTCCAGTAGAGCCCGACAGAGCCCGACAGAGCCCGACAGAGCCTGACAGAGCCCAGTAGAGCCCGACAGAGCCCGACAGAGCCCGACAGGGCCCGACAGGGCCCGACAGGGCCCGACAGGGCCCAGTTTTGCCCAGTAGAGCCCGACAGAGCCCGACAGAGCCCGACAGAGCCCGACAGGGCCCAGTAGAGCCCGACAGAGCCCGACAGAGCCCGACAGAGCGCAGTAGAGCCCGACAGAGCCCGACAGAGCACGACAGGGCCCGACAGGGCCCGACAGGGCACGACAGAGCCCGACAGAGCCCGACAGGGCCCGACAGGGCCCGACAGAGCCCGACAGGGCCCGACAGAGCCCGACAGGGCCCAGTAGAGCCCGACAGAGCCCGACAGAGCCCGACAGAGCCCGACAGGGCCCGACAGGGCCCGACAGGGCCCGACAGAGCCCAGTAGAGCCCAGTAGAGACCGACAGAGCCCGACAGAGCCCGACAGAGCCCGAAAGGGCCCGACAGGCCCCGACAGGGCCCGGTTTAGACCAGTAGAACCCGACAGAGCCCGACAGAGCCCGACAGAGCCCGACAGAGCCCAGTAGAGCCCGACAGAGCCCGACAGGGCCCGACAGAGCCCGACAGAGCCCGACAGGGCCCGACAGGGCCCGACAGGGCCCGACAGAGCCCAGTTTAGCCCAGTAGAGCCCGACAGAGCCCGACAGAACCCGACAGAGCCCGACAGGGCCCGACAGGGAACAGTAGAGCCCAGTAGAGCCCGACAGAGCCCGACAGAGCCCGACAGGGACCGACAGGGCCCGACAGAGCCCGACAGAGCCCGACAGGGCCCGACAGAGCCCGACAGAGCCCGACAGAGCCCGACAGGGCCCCACAGAGCCTGACAGAGCCCAGTAGAGCCCAGTAGAGCCCGACAGAGCCCGACAGAGCCCGACAGGGCCCGACAGAGCCCGACAGAGCCCGACAGAGCCCGGCAGAGCCCAGTAGAGCCCGACAGAGCCCGACAGAGCCCGACAGAGCCCAGTAGAGCCCAGTAGAGCCCGACAGAGCCCGACAGAGCCCGACAGAGCCCGACAGGGCCCGACAGGGCCCGACAGGGCCCGACAGAGTCCAGTTTAGCCCAGTAGAGCCCGACAGAGCCCGACAGAGCCCGACAGAGCCCAGTAGAGCCCGACAGAGCCCGACAGAGCCCGACAGAGCCCGACAGGGCCCGACAGGGCCCGACAGAGCCCAGTTTAGCCCAGTAGAGCCCGACAGAGCCCGACAGAGCCCGACAGAGCCCGACAGGGCCCAGTAGAGCCCGACAGAGCCCGACAGGGCCCGAGAGAGCCCAGTTTAGCCCAGTAGAGCCCGACAGAGCCCGACAGAGCCCGACAGAGCCCGACAGGGCCCGACAGAGCCCAGTAGAGCCCGACAGAGCCCGACAGAGCCCGACGGGGCCCGACACGGCCCGACAGAGCCCAGTTTAGTGCAGTAGAGCCCGACAGAGCCCGACAGAGCCCGACAGAGCCTGACAGAGCCCAGTAGAGCCCGATTAGAGCCCGACAGAGCCCGACAGGGCCCGACAGGGCCCAGTTTAGCCCAGTAGAGCCCGACAGAGCCCGACAGAGCCCGACAGAGCCCGACAGAGACCGACAGGGCCCAGTAGAGCCCGACAGAGCCCGACAGAGCCCGACAGAGCCCGACAGAGCGCAGTAGAGCCCGACAGAGCCCGACAGAGCCCGACAGGGCCCGACAGGGCCCGACAGGGCCCGACAGAGCCCGACAGAGCCCGACAGGGCCCGACAGAGCCCGACAGGGCCCAGTAGAGCCCGACAGAGCCCGCCAGAGCCCGCCAGAGCCCGACAGGGCCCGACAGGGCCCGACAGGGCCCGACAGAGCCCGACAGGGCCCGACAGAGCCCGACAGGGCCCGACAGGGCCCGACACGGCCCGACAGGGCCCAGTAGAGCCCGACAGAGCCCGACCGAGCCCGACAGGGCCCGACAGGGCCCGACAGAGCCCGACAGAGCCCGACAGGGCCCGACAGGGCCCGACAGAGCCCAGTAGAGCCCGACAGAGCCCGACAGAGCTCGACAGAGCCCGACAGGGCCCGACAGGGCCCAGTAGATCCCGACAGAGCCCGAGAGAGCCCGACAGAGCCCGACAGGACCCGACAGGGCCAGACAGAGCCCGACAGAGCCCGACAGGGCCCGACAGGGCCCGACAGGGCCCAGTAGAGCCCGACAGAGCCCGACAGAGCCCGACAGAACCCGTCAGAGCCCGACAGAGCCCGACAGAGCCCGACAGAACCCGACAGGGCCCGACAGGGCCCAGTAGAGCCCGACAGAGCCCGACAGAGCCCAGCAGAGCCCAGTAGAGCCGGACAGAGCCCGACAGAGCCCGACAGAACCCGACAGAGCCCGACAGAGCCCAGTAGAGCCCGACAGAGCCCGACAGAGCCCGACAGAGCCCGACAGGGCCCAGTAGAGACCGACAGAGCCCGACAGAGCCCAGTAGAGCCCAGTAGAGCCCGACAGAGGCCGACAGAGCCCGACAGAGCCCGACAGAACCCGACAGAGCCCGACAGAGCCCAGTAGAGCCCGACAGAACCCGACAGATCCCGACAGGGCCCGAGAGGGCCCGACAGAGCCCAGTAGAGCCCGACAGAGCCCGACAGAGCCCGAGAGAGCCCGACAGGGCCCGACAGGGCCCGACAGAGCCCGACAGAGCCCGACAGAGCCCGACAGGGCCCAGTAGAGCCCGACAGAACCCGACAGAGCCCGACAGAGACCGACAGGGCCCAGTATAGCCCGACAGAGCCCGACAGAGCCCGACAGAGCCCGACAGAACCCGACAGAGCCCAGTAGAGCCCGACAGAGCCCGACAGAGCCCGACAGAGCCCGACAGGGCCCGACAGGGCCCGACAGGGCCCAGTAGAGCCCGACAGACCCCGACAGAGCCCGACAGGGCCCGACAGGGCTCGACAGAGCCCAGTAGAGCCCGACAGATCCCGACAGAGCCCGACAGAGCCCGACAGGGCCCGACAGGGCCCGACAGAGCCCGACAGAGCCCGACAGGGCCCGACAGGGCCCAGTAGAGCCCGACAGAACCCGACAGAGCCCGACAGAGCCCGACAGGGCCCGACAGAGCCCGACAGAGCCCAGTATAGCCCGACAGAGCCCGACAGAGCCGGACAGGGCCCGACAGAACCCGCCAGAGCCCGACAGGGCCCGACAGGGCCCGACAGGGCCCGACATAGCCCGACAGAGCCCAGTAGAGCCCAGTAGAGCCCGACAGAGCCCGACAGAGCCCGACAGAGCCCGACAGGGCCCGACAGGGCCCGACAGGGCCCGACAGAGCCCGACAGAGCCCAGTAAAGCCCAGTAGAGCCCGACAGAGCCCGACAGAGCCCGACAGGGCCCGACAGAGCCCGACAGAGCCCAGTAGAGCCCGACAGAGCCCGACAGGGCCCGACAGGGCCCGACAGGGCCCGACAGGGCCCGACAGAGCCCAGTTTAGCCCAGTAGAGCCCGACAGAGCCCGACAGAGCCCGACAGGGCCCAGTAGAGCCCGACAGAGCCCGACAGAGCCCGACAGAGCCCGACAGAGCGCAGTAGAGCCCGACAGAGCCCGACAGAGCCCGACAGGGCCCGACAGGGCCCGACAGGGCCCGACAGAGCCCGACAGGGCCCGACAGGGCCCGACAGAGCCCGACAGGGCCCGATAGGGCCCGACAGGGCCCAGTAGAGCCCGCCAGAGCCCGCCAGAGCCCGACAGAGCCCGACAGGGCCCGACAGGGCCCGACAGGGCCCGACAGAGCCCGACAGAGCCCGACAGGGCCCGACAGGGCCCGACAGGGCCCGACAGAGCCCGACAGGGCCCGACAGAGCCCGACAGGGCCCGACAGAGCCCGACAGGGCCCAGTAGAGCCCGACAGAGCCCGACAGGGCCCGACAGGGCCCGACAGAGCCCGACAGAGCCCGACAGGGCCCGACAGGGCCCGACAGAGCCCAGTAGAGCCCGACAGAGCCCGACAGAGCTCGACAGAGCCCGACAGGGCCCGACAGGGCCCAGTAGATCCCGACAGAGCCCGACAGAGCGCGACAGAGCCCGACAGGACCCGACAGGGCCAGACAGAGCCCGACAGAGCCCGACAGGGCCCGACAGGGCCCGACAGGGCCCAGTAGAGCCCGACAGAGCCCGACAGAGTCCGACAGAACCCGTCAGAGCCCGACAGAGCCCGACAGAGCCCGACAGAACCCGACAGGGCCCGACAGGGCCCAGTAGAGCCCGACAGAGCCCGACAGAGCCCAGCAGAGCCCAGTAGAGCCAGACAGAGCCCGACAGAGCCCGACAGAACCCGACAGAGCCCGACAGAGCCCAGTAGAGCCCGACAGAGCCCGACAGAGCTCGACAGAGCCCGACAGGGCCCAGTAGAGACCGACAGAGCCCGACAGAGCCCAGTAGAGCCCAGTAGAGCCCGACAGAGGCCGACAGAGCCCGACAGAGCCCGACAGAACCCGACAGAGCCCGACAGAGCCCAGTAGAGCCCGACAGAACCCGACAGAGCCCGACAGGGCCCGAGAGGGCCCGACAGAGCCCAGTAGAGCCCGACAGAGCCCGACAGAGCCCGAGAGAGCCCGACAGGGCCCGACAGGGCCCGACAGAGCCCGACAGAGCCCGACAGAGCCCGACAGGGCCCAGTAGAGCCCGACAGAACCCGACAGAGCCCGACAGAGACCGACAGGGCCCGACAGAGCCCGACAGAGCCCAGTATAGCCCGACAGAGCCCTACAGAGCCCGACAGAGCCCGACAGAACCCGACAGAGCCCAGTAGAGCCCGACAGAGCCCGACAGAGCCCGACAGAGCCCGACAGGGCCCGACAGGGCCCGACAGGGCCCAGTAGAGCCCGACAGACCCCGACAGAGCCCGACAGGGCCCGACAGGGCCCGACAGAGCCCAGTAGAGCCCGACAGAGCCCTACAGAGCCCGACAGGGCCCGACAGGGCCCGACAGAGCCCGACAGAGCCCGACAGAGCCCGACAGGGCCCAGTAGAGCCCGACAGAACCCGACAGAGCCCGACAGAGCCTGACAGGGCCCGACAGAGCCCGACAGAGCCCAGTATAGCCCGACAGAGCCCGACAGAGCCGGACAGGGCCCGACAGAGCCCGCCAGAGCCCGACAGGGCCCGACAGGGCCCGACATAGCCCGACAGAGCCCAGTAGAGCCCAGTAGAGCCCGACAGAGCCCGACAGAGCCCGACAGAGCCCGACAGGGCCCGACAGGGCCCGACAGGGCCCGACAGAGCCCAGTAGAGCCCAGTAGAGCCCAACAGAGCCCGACAGAGCCCGACAGGGCCCGACAGAGCCCGACAGAGCCCGACAGAGCCCAGTAGAGCCCGACAGAGCCCGACAGGGCCCGACAGGGCCCGACAGGGCCCGACAGAGCCCAGTTTAGCCCAGTAGAGCCCGACAGAGCCCGACAGAGCCCGACAGAGCCCAGTAGAGCCCGACAGAGCCCGACAGAGCCCGACAGCGCCCGACAGCGCCCGACAGAGCCCGACGGGGCCCGACAGGGCCCGACAGAGCCCAGTTTAGCCCAGTAGAGCCCGACAGAGCCCGACAGAGCCCGACAGAGCCTGACAGAGCCCAGTAGAGCCCGACAGAGCCCGACAGAGCCCGACAGGGCCCGACAGGGCCCGACAGGGCCCGACAGGGCCCAGTTTAGCCCAGTAGAGCCCGACAGAGCCCGACAGAGCCCGACAGAGCCCGACAGGGCCCAGTAAAGCCCGACAGAGCCCGACAGAGCCCGACAGAGCCCGACAGAGCGCAGTAGAGCCCGACAGAGCCCGACAGAGCCCGACAGGGCCCGACAGGGACCGACAGGGCCCGACAGAGCCCGACAGAGCCCAGTAGAGCCCAACAGAGCCCGACAGAGCCCGACAGAGCCCGACAGGGCCCGACAGGGCCCGACAGGGCCCGACAGAGCCCGACAGAGCCTGACAGAGCCCGACAGGGCCCGACAGGGCCCGACAGAGCCCGACAGGGCCCGACAGGGCTTGACAGGGCCCGACAGAGCCCGACAGGGCCCGACAGAGCCCGACAGATCCCGACAGGGCCCGACACGGCCCGACAGGGCCCAGTAGAGCCCGACAGAGCCCGACAGAGCCTGACAGGGCCCGACAGAGCCCGACAGAGCCCGACAGAGCCCGACAGGGCCCGACAGGGCCCGACAGAGCCCAGTAGAGCCCGACAGAGCCCGACAGAGCCCGACAGAGCCCGACAGGGCCCGACAGGGCCCAGTAGATCCCGACAGAGCCCGACAGAGCCCGACAGAGCCCGACAGGGCCCGACAGGGCCCGACAGAGCCCGACAGAGCCCGACAGGGCCCGACAGGGCCCAGTAGAGCCCGACAGAGCCCGACAGAGCCCGACAGAACCCGTCAGAGCCCGGCAGAGCCCGACAGAGCCCGACAGAGCCCGACAGAGCCCGACAGGGCCCAGTAGAGCCCAGTAGAGCCCGACAGAGCCCGACAGAGCCCGACAGAGCCCGACGGGGCCCGACAGGGCCCGACAGAGCCCAGTTTAGCCCAGTAGAGCCCGACAGAGCCCGACAGAGCCCGACAGAGCCCGACAGAGCCCGACAGGGCCCAGTAGAGCCCGACAGAGCCCGACAGAGCCCGACAGGGCCCGACAGGGCCCAGTAGAGCCCGACAGACCCTGACAGAGCCCGACAGGGCCCGACAGGGCCCGACAGAGCCCAGTAGAGCCCGACAGAGCCCGACAGAGCCCGACAGGGCCCGACAGGGCCCGACAGAGCCCGACAGAGCCCGACAGAGCCCGACAGGGCCCAGTAGAGCCCGACAGAACCCGACAGAGCCCGACAGAGCCCGACAGGGCCCGACAGAGCCCGACAGAGCCCAGTATAGCCCGACAGAGCCCGACAGAGCCGGACAGGGCCCGACAGAGCCCGCCAGAGCCCGACAGGGCCCGACAGGGCCCGACAGGGCCCGACATAGCCCGACAGAGCCCAGTAGAGCCCAGTAGAGCCCGACAGAGCACGACAGAGCCCGACAGAGCCCGACAGGGCCCGACAGGGCCCGACAGGGCCCGACAGAGCCCGACAGAGCCCAGTAGAGCCCAGTAGAGCCCGACAGAGCCCGACAGAGCCCGACAGGGCCCGACAGAGCCCGACAGAGCCCGACAGAGCCCGACAGGGCCCGACAGGGCCCGACACGGCCCGACAGGGCCCAGTAGAGCCCGACAGAGCCCGACCGAGCCCGACAGGGCCCGACAGGGCCCGACAGAGCCCGACAGAGCCCGACAGGGCCCGACAGGGCCCGACAGAGCCCAGTAGAGCCCGACAGAGCCCGACAGAGCCCGACAGGGCCCGACAGGGCCCGACAGAGCCCAGTAGAGCCCGACAGAGCCCGACAGAGCTCGACAGAGCCCGACAGGACCCGACAGGGCCAGACAGAGCCCGACAGAGCCCGACAGGGCCCGACAGGGCCCGACAGGGCCCAGTAGAGCCCGACAGAGCCCGACAGAGCCCGACAGAACCCGTCAGAGCCCGACAGAGCCCGACAGAGCCCGACAGAACCCGACAGGGCCCGACAGGGCCCAGTAGAGCCCGACAGAGCCCGACAGAGCCCAGCAGAGCCCAGTAGAGCCGGACAGAGCCCGACAGAGCCCGACAGAACCCGACAGAGCCCGACAGAGCCCAGTAGAGCCCGACAGAGCCCGACAGAGCCCGACAGAGCCCGACAGGGCCCAGTAGAGACCGACAGAGCCCGACAGAGCCCAGTAGAGCCCAGTAGAGCCCGACAGAGGCCGACAGAGCCCGACAGAGCCCGACAGAACCCGACAGAGCCCGACAGAGCCCAGTAGAGCCCGACAGAACCCGACAGAGCCCGACAGGGCCCGAGAGGGCCCGACAGAGCCCAGTAGAGCCCGACAGAGCCCGACAGAGCCCGAGAGAGCCCGACAGGGCTCGACAGGGCCCGACAGAGCCCGACAGAGCCCGACAGAGCCCGACAGGGCCCAGTAGAGCCCGACAGAACCCGACAGAGCCCGACAGAGACCGACAGGGCCCGACAGAGCCCGACAGAGCCCAGTATAGCCCGACAGAGCCCGACAGAGCCCGACAGAGCCCGACAGAACCCGACAGAGCCCAGTAGAGCCCGACAGAGCCCGACAGGGCCCGACAGGGCCCGACAGGGCCCGACAGGGCCCAGTAGAGCCCGACAGACCCCGACAGAGCCCGACAGGGCCCGACAGGGCTCGACAGAGCCCAGTAGAGCCCGACAGATCCCGACAGAGCCCGACAGAGCCCGACAGGGCCCGACAGGGCCCGACAGAGCCCGACAGAGCCCGACAGGGCCCGACAGGGCCCAGTAGAGCCCGACAGAACCCGACAGAGCCCGACAGAGCCCGACAGGGCCCGACAGAGCCCGACAGAGCCCAGTATAGCCCGACAGAGCCCGACAGAGCCGGACAGGGCCCGACAGAACCCGCCAGAGCCCGACAGGGCCCGACAGGGCCCGACAGGGCCCGACATAGCCCGACAGAGCCCAGTAGAGCCCAGTAGAGCCCGACAGAGCCCGACAGAGCCCGACAGAGCCCGACAGGGCCCGACAGGGCCCGACAGGGCCCGACAGAGCCCAGTAAAGCCCAGTAGAGCCCGACAGAGCCCGACAGAGCCCGACAGGGCCCGACAGAGCCCGACAGAGCCCAGTAGAGCCCGACAGAGCCCGACAGGGCCCGACAGGGCCCGACAGGGCCCGACAGGGCCCGACAGAGCCCAGTTTAGCCCAGTAGAGCCCGACAGAGCCCGACAGAGCCCGACAGGGCCCAGTAGAGCCCGACAGAGCCCGACAGAGCCCGACAGAGCCCGACAGAGCGCAGTAGAGCCCGACAGAGCCCGACAGAGCCCGACAGGGCCCGACAGGGCCCGACAGGGCCCGACAGAGCCCGACAGAGCCCGACAGGGCCCGACAGAGCCCGACAGGGCCCGATAGGGCCCGACAGGGCCCAGTAGAGCCCGCCAGAGCCCGCCAGAGCCCGACAGAGCCCGACAGGGCCCGACAGGGCCCGACAGGGCCCGACAGAGCCCGACAGGGCCCGACAGAGCCCGACAGAGCCCGACAGGGCCCGACACGGCCCGACAGGGCCCAGTAGAGCCCGACAGAGCCCGACAGGGCCCGACAGGGCCCGACAGAGCCCGACAGAGCCCGACAGGGCCCGACAGGGCCCGACAGAGCCCAGTAGAGCCCGACAGAGCCCGACAGAGCTCGACAGAGCCCGACAGGGCCCGACAGGGCCCAGTAGATCCCGACAGAGCCCGACAGAGCCCGACAGAGCCCGACAGGACCCGACAGGGCCAGACAGAGCCCGACAGAGCCCGACAGGGCCCGACAGGGCCCGACAGGGCCCAGTAGAGCCCGACAGAGCCCGACAGAGCCCGACAGAACCCGTCAGAGCCCGACAGAGCCCGACAGAGCCCGACAGAACCCGACAGGGCCCGACAGGGCCCAGTAGAGCCCGACAGAGCCCGACAGAGCCCAGCAGAGCCCAGTAGAGCCGGACAGAGCCCGACAGAGCCCGACAGAACCCGACAGAGCCCGACAGAGCCCAGTAGAGCCCGACAGAGCCCGACAGAGCCCGACAGAGCCCGACAGGGCCCAGTAGAGACCGACAGAGCCCGACAGAGCCCAGTAGAGCCCAGTAGAGCCCGACAGAGGCCGACAGAGCCCGACAGAGCCCGACAGAACCCGACAGAGCCCGACAGAGCCCAGTAGAGCCCGACAGAACCCGACAGAGCCCGACAGGGCCCGAGAGGGCCCGACAGAGCCCAGTAGAGCCCGACAGAGCCCGACAGAGCCCGAGAGAGCCCGACAGGGCCCGACAGGGCCCGACAGAGCCCGACAGAGCCCGACAGAGCCCGACAGGGCCCAGTAGAGCCCGACAGAACCCGACAGAGCCCGACAGAGACCGACAGGGCCCGACAGAGCCCGACAGAGCCCAGTATAGCCCGACAGAGCCCTACAGAGCCCGACAGAGCCCGACAGAACCCGACAGAGCCCAGTAGAGCCCGACAGAGCCCGACAGAGCCCGACAGAGCCCGACAGGGCCCGACAGGGCCCGACAGGGCCCAGTAGAGCCCGACAGACCCCGACAGAGCCCGACAGGGCCCGACAGGGCCCGACAGAGCCCAGTAGAGCCCGACAGAGCCCGACAGAGCCCGACAGGGCCCGACAGGGCCCGACAGAGCCCGACAGAGCCCGACAGAGCCCGACAGGGCCCAGTAGAGCCCGACAGAACCCGACAGAGCCCGACAGAGCCCGACAGGGCCCGACAGAGCCCGACAGAGCCCAGTATAGCCCGACAGAGCCCGACAGAGCCGGACAGGGCCCGACAGAGCCCGCCAGAGCCCGACAGGGCCCGACAGGGCCCGACATAGCCCGACAGAGCCCAGTAGAGCCCAGTAGAGCCCGACAGAGCCCGACAGAGCCCGACAGAGCCCGACAGGGCCCGACAGGGCCCGACAGGGCCCGACAGAGCCCAGTAGAGCCCAGTAGAGCCCAACAGAGCCCGACAGAGCCCGACAGGGCCCGACAGAGCCCGACAGAGCCCGACAGAGCCCAGTAGAGCCCGACAGAGCCCGACAGGGCCCGACAGGGCCCGACAGGGCCCGACAGAGCCCAGTTTAGCCCAGTAGAGCCCGACAGAGCCCGACAGAGCCCGACAGAGCCCAGTAGAGCCCGACAGAGCCCGACAGAGCCCGACAGCGCCCGACAGCGCCCGACAGAGCCCGACGGGGCCCGACAGGGCCCGACAGAGCCCAGTTTAGCCCAGTAGAGCCCGACAGAGCCCGACAGAGCCCGACAGAGCCTGACAGAGCCCAGTAGAGCCCGACAGAGCCCGACAGAGCCCGACAGGGCCCGACAGGGCCCGACAGGGCCCGACAGGGCCCAGTTTAGCCCAGTAGAGCCCGACAGAGCCCGACAGAGCCCGACAGAGCCCGACAGGGCCCAGTAAAGCCCGACAGAGCCCGACAGAGCCCGACAGAGCCCGACAGAGCCCGACAGAGCGCAGTAGAGCCCGACAGAGCCCGACAGAGCCCGACAGGGCCCGACAGGGACCGACAGGGCCCGACAGAGCCCGACAGAGCCCAGTAGAGCCCAACAGAGCCCGACAGAGCCCGACAGAGCCCGACAGGGCCCGACAGGGCCCGACAGGGCCCGACAGAGCCCGACAGAGCCTGACAGAGCCCGACAGGGCCCAGCAGAGCCCGACAGAGCCCGACAGGGCCCGACAGGGCTTGACAGGGCCCGACAGAGCCCGACAGGGCCCGACAGAGCCCGACAGATCCCGACAGGGCCCGACAGACCCGACAGGGCCCAGTAGAGCCCGACAGAGCCCGACAGAGCCCGACAGGGCCCGACAGGGCCCGACAGAGCCCGACAGAGCCCGACAGGGCCCGACAGGGCCCGACAGAGCCCAGTAGAGCCCGACAGAGCCCGACAGAGCCCGACAGAGCCCGACAGGGCCCGACAGGGCACAGTAGATCCCGGCAGAGCCCGACAGAGCCCGACAGAGCCCGACAGGGCCCGACAGGGCCCGACAGAGCCCGACAGAGCCCGACAGGGCCCGACAGGGCCCAGTAGAGCCGAACAGAGCCCGACAGAGCCCGACAGAACCCGTCAGAGCCCGGCAGAGCCCAACAGAGCCCGACAGAGCCCGACAGAGCCCGACAGGGCCCAGTAGAGCCCAGTAGAGCCCGACAGAGCCCGACAGAGCCCGACAGAGCCCGACGGGGCCCGACAGGGCCCGACAGAGCCCAGTTTAGCCCAGTAGAGCCCGACAGAGCCCGACAGAGCCCGACAGAGCCCGACAGAGCCCGACAGGGCCCAGTAGAGCCCGACAGAGCCCGACAGAGCCCGACAGGGCCCGACAGGGCCCAGTAGAGCCCGACAGACCCTGACAGAGCCCGACAGGGCCCGACAGGGCCCGACAGAGCCCAGTAGAGCCCGACAGAGCCCGACAGAGCCCGACAGGGCCCGACAGGGCCCGACAGAGCCCGACAGAGCCCGACAGAGCCCGACAGGGCCCAGTAGAGCCCGACAGAACCCGACAGAGCCCGACAGAGCCCGACAGGGCCCGACAGAGCCCGACAGAGCCCAGTATAGCCCGACAGAGCCCGACAGAGCCGGACAGGGCCCGACAGAGCCCGCCAGAGCCCGACAGGGCCCGACAGGGCCCGACAGGGCCCGACATAGCCCGACAGAGCCCAGTAGAGCCCAGTAGAGCCCGACAGAGCCCGACAGAGCCCGACAGAGCCCGACAGGGCCCGACAGGGCCCGACAGGGCCCGACAGAGCCCAGTAGAGCCCAGTAGAGCCCGACAGAGCCCGACAGAGCCCGACAGGGCCCGACAGAGCCCGACAGAGCCCGACAGAGCCCAGTAGAGCCCAGTAGAGCCCGACAGAGCCCGACAGAGCCCGACAGAGCCCGACGGGGCCCGACAGGGCCCGACAGAGCCCAGTTTAGCCCAGTAGAGCCCGACAGAGCCCGACAGAGCCCGACAGAGCCCGACAGAGCCCGACAGGGCCCAGTAGAGCCCGACAGAGCCCGACAGAGCCCGACAGGGCCCGACAGGGCCCAGTAGAGCCCGACAGACCCTGACAGAGCCCGACAGGGCCCGACAGGGCCCGACAGAGCCCAGTAGAGCCCGACAGAGCCCGACAGAGCCCGACAGGGCCCGACAGGGCCCGACAGAGCCCGACAGAGCCCGACAGAGCCCGACAGGGCCCAGTAGAGCCCGACAGAACCCGACAGAGCCCGACAGAGCCCGACAGGGCCCGACAGAGCCCGACAGAGCCCAGTATAGCCCGACAGAGCCCGACAGAGCCGGACAGGGCCCGACAGAGCCCGCCAGAGCCCGACAGGGCCCGACAGGGCCCGACAGGGCCCGACATAGCCCGACAGAGCCCAGTAGAGCCCAGTAGAGCCCGACAGAGCCCGACAGAGCCCGACAGAGCCCGACAGGGCCCGACAGGGCCCGACAGGGCCCGACAGAGCCCAGTAGAGCCCAGTAGAGCCCGACAGAGCCCGACAGAGCCCGACAGGGCCCGACAGAGCCCGACAGAGCCCGACAGAGCCCAGTAGAGCCCGACAGAGCCCGACAGGGCCCGACAGGGCCCGACAGGGCCCGACAGAGCCCAGTTTAGCCCAGTAGAGCCCGACAGAGCCCGACAGAGCCCGACAGAGCCCAGTAGAGCCCGACAGAGCCCGACAGAGCCCGACAGCGCCCGACAGCGCCCGACAGAGCCCGACGGGGCCCGACAGGGCCCGACAGAGCCCAGTTTAGCCCAGTAGAGCCCGACAGAGCCCGACAGAGCCCGACAGAGCCCGACAGGGCCCGACAGGGACCGACAGGGCCCGACAGAGCCCGACAGAGCCCAGTAGAGCCCAACAGAGCCCGACAGAGCCCGACAGAGCCCGACAGGGCCCGACAGGGCCCGACAGGGCCCGACAGAGCCCGACAGAGCCTGACAGAGCCCGACAGGGCCCAGCAGAGCCCGACAGAGCCCGACAGGGCCCGACAGGGCTTGACAGGGCCCGACAGAGCCCGACAGGGCCCGACAGAGCCCGACAGATCCCGACAGGGCCCGACACGGCCCGACAGGGCCCAGTAGAGACCGACAGAGCCCGACAGAGCCCGACAGGGCCCGACAGGGCCCGACAGAGCCCGACAGAGCCCGACAGGGCCCGACAGGGCCCGACAGAGCCCAGTAGAGCCCGACAGAGCCCGACAGAGCCCGACAGAGCCCGACAGGGCCCGACAGGGCCCAGTAGATCCCGACAGAGCCCGACAGAGCCCGACAGAGCCCGACAGGGCCCGACAGGGCCCGACAGAGCCCGACAGAGCCCGACAGGGCCCGACAGGGCCCAGTAGAGCCGAACAGAGCCCGACAGAGCCCGACAGAACCCGTCAGAGCCCGGCAGATCCCAACAGAGCCCGACAGAGCCCGACAGAGCCCGACAGGGCCCAGTAGAGCCCAGTAGAGCCCGACAGAGCCCGACAGAGCCCGACAGAGCCCGACGGGGCCCGACAGGGCCCGACAGAGCCCAGTTTAGCCCAGTAGAGCCCGACAGAGCCCGACAGAGCCCGACAGAGCCCGACAGAGCCCGACAGGGCCCAGTAGAGCCCGACAGAGCCCGACAGAGCCCGACAGGGCCCGACAGGGCCCAGTAGAGCCCGACAGACCCTGACAGAGCCCGACAGGGCCCGACAGGGCCCGACAGAGCCCAGTAGAGCCCGACAGAGCCCGACAGAGCCCGACAGGGCCCGACAGGGCCCGACAGAGCCCGACAGAGCCCGACAGGGCCCGACAGGGCCCAGTAGAGCCCGACAGAACCCGACAGAGCCCGACAGAGCCCGACAGGGCCCGACAGAGCCCGACAGAGCCCAGTATAGCCCGACAGAGCCCGACAGAGCCGGACAGGGCCCGACAGAGCCCGCCAGAGCCCGACAGGGCCCGACAGGGCCCGACAGGGCCCGACATAGCCCGACAGAGCCCAGTAGAGCCCAGTAGAGCCCGACAGAGCCCGACAGAGCCCGACAGAGCCCGACAGGGCCCGACAGGGCCCGACAGGGCCCGACAGAGCCCAGTAGAGCCCAGTAGAGCCCGACAGAGCCCGACAGAGCCCGACAGGGCCCGACAGAGCCCGACAGAGCCCGACAGAGCCCAGTAGAGCCCGACAGAGCCCGACAGGGCCCGACAGGGCCCGACAGGGCCCGACAGAGCCCAGTTTAGCCCAGTAGAGCCCGACAGAGCCCGACAGAGCCCGACAGAGCCCAGTAGAGCCCGACAGAGCCCGACAGAGCCCGACAGCGCCCGACAGCGCCCGACAGAGCCCGACGGGGCCCGACAGGGCCCGACAGAGCCCAGTTTAGCCCAGTAGAGCCCGACAGAGCCCGACAGAGCCCGACAGAGCCTGACAGAGCCCAGTAGAGCCCGACAGAGCCCGACAGAGCCCGACAGAGCCCGACAGGGCCCAGTAAAGCCCGACAGAGCCCGACAGAGCCCGACAGAGCCCGACAGAGCGCAGTAGAGCCCGACAGAGCCCGACAGAGCCCGACAGGGCCCGACAGGGCCCGACAGGGCCCGACAGAGCCCGACAGAGCCCAGTAGAGCCCGACAGAGCCCGACAGAGCCCGACAGGGCCCGACAGGGCCCGACAGGGCCCGACAGGGCCCGACAGAGCCCGACAGAGCCTGACAGAGCCCGACAGGGCCCAGCAGAGCCCGACAGAGCCCGACAGGGCTTGACAGGGCCCGACAGAGCCCGACAGGGCCCGACAGAGCCCGACAGATCCCGACAGGGCCCGACACGGCCCGACAGGGCCCAGTAGAGCCCGACAGAGCCCGACAGAGCCCGACAGGGCCCGACAGGGCCCGACAGAGCCCGACAGAGCCCGACAGGGCCCGACAGGGCCCGACAGAGCCCAGTAGAGCCCGACAGAGCCCGACAGAGCCCGACAGAGCCCGACAGGGCCCGACAGGGCCCAGTAGATCCCGACAGAGCCCGACAGAGCCCGACAGAGCCCGACAGGGCCCGACAGGGCCCGACAGAGCCCGACAGGGCCCGACAGGGCCCAGTAGAGCCCGACAGAGCCCGACAGAGCCCGACAGAACCCGTCAGAGCCCGGCAGAGCCCGACAGAGCCCGACAGAGCCCGACAGAGCCCGACAGAACCCGTCAGAGCCCGGCAGAGCCCGACAGAGCCCGACAGAGCCCAGCAGAGCCCAGTAGAGCCCGACAGAGCCCGACAGAGCCCGACAGAACCCGACAGAGCCCGACAGAGCCCAGTAGAGCCCGACAGAGCCCGACAGAGCCCGACAGAGCCCGACAGGGCCCAGTAGAGACCGACAGAGCCCGACAGAGCCCAGTAGAGCCCAGTAGAGCCCGACAGAGCCCGACAGAGCCCGACAGAGCCCGACGGGGCCCGACAGGGCCCGACAGAGCCCAGTTTAGCCCAGTAGAGCCCGACAGAGCCCGACAGAGCCCGACAGAGCCCGACAGGGCCCAGTAGAGCCCGACAGACCCCGACAGAGCCCGACAGAGCCCGACAGGGCCCGACAGGGCCCAGTAGAGCCCGACAGAGCCCGACAGAGCCCGACAGAGGCCGACAGAGCCCAGTAGAGCCCGACAGAGCCCGACAGAGCCCGACAGAGCCCGACAGAGCCCGACAGAACCCGTCAGAGCCCGGCAGAGCCCGACAGAGCCCGACAGAGCCCAGCAGAGCCCAGTAGAGCCCGACAGAGCCCGACAGAGCCCGACAGAACCCGACAGAGCCCGACAGAGCCCAGTAGAGCCCGACAGAGCCCGACAGAGCCCGACAGAGCCCGACAGGGCCCAGTAGAGACCGACAGAGCCCGACAGAGCCCAGTAGAGCCCAGTAGAGCCTGACAGAGCCCGACAGAGCCCGACAGAGCCCGACAGAGCCCGACGGGGCCCGACAGGGCCCGACAGAGCCCAGTTTAGCCCAGTAGAGCCCGACAGAGCCCGACAGAGCCCGACAGAGCCCGACAGGGCCCAGTAGAGCCCGACAGAGCCCGACAGAGCCCGACAGGGCCCGACAGGGCCCAGTAGAGCCCGACAGACCCCGACAGAGCCCGACAGGGCCCGACAGGGCCCGACAGAGCCCAGTAGAGCCCGACAGAGCCCGACAGAGCCCGACAGAGCCCGACAGGGCCCGACAGGGCCCGACAGAGCCCGACAGAGCCCGACAGAGCCCGACAGGGCCCAGTAGAGCCCGACAGAACCCGACAGAGCCCGACAGAGCCCGACAGGGCCCGACAGAGCCCGACAGAGCCCAGTATAGCCCGACAGAGCCCGACAGAGCCGGACAGGGCCCGACAGAGCCCGCCAGAGCCCGACAGGGCCCGACAGGGCCCGACAGGGCCCGACACAGCCCGACAGAGCCCAGTAGAGCCCAGTAGAGCCCGACAGAGCCCGACAGAGCCCGACAGAGCCCGACAGAGCCCGACAGGGCCCGACAGGGCCCAACAGGGCCCGACAGAGCCCAGTAGAGCCCAGTAGAGCCCGACAGAGCCCGACAGGGCCCGACAGAGCCCGACAGAGCCCGATAGAGCCCAGTAGAGCCCGACAGAGCCCGACAGGGCCCGACAGGGCCCGACAGGGCCCGACAGAGCCCAGTTTAGCCCAGTAGAGCCCGACAGAGCCCGACAGAGCCCGACAGAGCCCAGTAGAGCCCGACAGAGCCCGACAGCGCCCGACAGCGCCCGACAGCGCCCGACAGAGCCCGACAGAGCCCGACAGAGCCCGACAGGGCACGACAGAGCCCGACAGAGCCCGACAGGGCCCGACAGAGCCCGACAGAGCCCGACAGAGCGCAGTAGAGCCCGACAGAGCCCGACAGAGCCCGACAGGGCCCGACAGGGACCGACAGGGCCCGACAGAGCCCGACAGAGCCCAGTAGAGCCCGACAGAGCCCGACAGAGCCCGACAGAGCCTGACAGGGCCCGACAGGGCCCGACAGGGCCCGACAGAGCCTGACAGAGCCCGACAGGGCCCAGCAGAGCCCGACAGAGCCCGACAGGGCCCGACAGGGCTTGACAGGGCCCGACAGAGCCCGACAGGGCCCGACAGAGCCCGGCAGATCCCGACAGGGCCCGACACGGCCCGACAGGGCCCAGTAGAGCCCGACAGAGCCCGACAGAGCCCGACAGGGCCCGACAGGGCCCGACAGAGCCCGCCAGAGCCCGACAGGGCCCGACAGGGCCCGACAGAGCCCAGTAGAGCCCGACAGAGCCCGACAGAGCCCGACAGAGCCCGACAGGGCCCGACAGGGCCCAGTAGATCCCGACAGAGCCCGACAGAGCCCGACAGAGCCCGACAGGGCCCGACAGGGCCCGACAGAGCCCGACAGAGCCCGACAGGGCCCGACAGGGCCCAGTAGAGCCCGACAGAGCCCGACAGAGCCCGACAGAACCAGTCAGAGCCCGGCAGAGCCCGACAGAGCCCGACAGAGCCCGACAGAGCCCGACAGAACCCGTCAGAGCCCGGCAGAGCCCGGCAGAGCCCGACAGAGCCCAGCAGAGCCCAGTAGAGCCCGACAGAGCCCGACAGAGCCCGACAGAACCCGACAGAGCCCGACAGAGCCCAGTAGAGCCCGACAGAGCCCGACAGAGCCCGACAGAGCCCGACAGGGCCCAGTAGAGACCGACAGAGCCCGACAGAGCCCAGTAGAGCCCAGTAGAGCCCGACAGAGCCCGACAGAGCCCGACAGAGCCCGACAGAGCCCGACGGGGCCCGACAGGGCCCGACAGAGCCCAGTTTATCCCAGTAGAGCCCGACAGAGCCCGACAGGGCCCAGTAGAGCCCGACAGAGCCCGACAGAGCCCGACAGGGCCCGACAGGGCCCAGTAGAGCCCGACAGACCCTGACAGAGCCCGACAGGGCCCGACAGGGCCCGACAGAGCCCAGTAGAGCCCGACAGAGCCCGACAGAGCCCGACAGAGCCCGACAGGGCCCGACAGGGCCCGACAGAGCCCGACAGAGCCCGACAGGGCCCAGTAGAGCCCGACAGAACCCGACAGAGCCCGACAGAGCCCGACAGGGCCCGACAGAGCCCGACAGAGCCCAGTATAGCCCGACAGAGCCCGACAGAGCCGGACAGGGCCCGACAGAGCCCGCCAGAGCCCGACAGGGCCCGACAGGGCCCGACAGGGCCCGACATAGCCCGACAGAGCCCAGTAGAGCCCAGTAGAGCCCGACAGAGCCCGACAGGGCCCGACAGGGCCCGACAGGGCCCGACAGAGCCCAGTAGAGCCCAGTAGAGCCCGACAGAGCCCGACAGAGCCCGACAGGGCCCGACAGAGCCCGACAGAGCCCGACAGAGCCCAGTAGAGCCCGACAGAGCCCGACAGGGCCCGACAGGGCCCGACAGGGCCCGACAGAGCCCAGTTTAGCCCAGTAGAGCCCGACAGAGCCCGACAGAGCCCGACAGAGCCCAGTAGAGCCCGACAGAGCCCGACAGAGCCCGACAGCGCCCGACAGCGCCCGACAGAGCCCGACGGGGCCCGACAGGGCCCGACAGGGCCCAGTTTAGCCCAGTAGAGCCCGACAGAGCCCGACAGAGCCCGACAGAGCCTGACAGAGCCCAGTAGAGCCCGACAGAGCCCGACAGAGCCCGACAGGGCCCGACAGGGCCCGACAGGGCCCGACAGGGCCCAGTTTAGCCCAGTAGAGCCCGACAGAGCCCGACAGAGCCCGACAGAGCCCGACAGGGCCCAGTAAAGCCCGACAGAGCCCGACAGAGCCCGACAGAGCCCGACAGAGCGCAGTAGAGCCCGACAGAGCCCGACAGAGCCCGACAGGGCCCGACAGGGCCCGACAGGGCCCGACAGAGCCCGACAGAGCCCAGTAGAGCCCGACAGAGCCCGACAGAGCCCGACAGGGCCCGACAGGGCCCGACAGGGCCCGACAGAGCCCGACAGAGCCTGACAGAGCCCGACAGGGCCCAGCAGAGCCCGACAGAGCCCGACAGGGCCCGACAGGGCCCGACAGAGCCCGACAGAGCCCGACAGGGCCCGACAGGGCCCGACAGAGCCCAGTAGAGCCCGACAGAGCCCGACAGAGCTCGACAGAGCCCGACAGGGCCCGACAGGGCCCAGTAGATCCCGACAGAGCCCGACAGAGCCCGACAGAGCCCGACAGGACCCGACAGGGCCAGACAGAGCCCGACAGAGCCCGACAGGGCCCGACAGGGCCCGACAGGGCCCAGTAGAGCACGACAGAGCCCGACAGAGCCCGACAGAACCCGTCAGAGCCCGACAGAGCCCGACAGAGCCCGACAGAACCCGACAGGGCCCGACAGGGCCCAGTAGAGCCCGACAGAGCCCGACAGAGCCCAGCAGAGCCCAGTAGAGCCGGACAGAGCCCGACAGAGCCCGACAGAACCCGACAGAGCCCGACAGAGCCCAGTAGAGCCCGACAGAGCCCGACAGAGCCCGACAGGGCCCAGTAGAGACCGACAGAGCCCGACAGAGCCCAGTAGAGCCCAGTAGAGCCCGACAGAGGCCGACAGAGCCCGACAGAGCCCGACAGAACCCGACAGAGCCCGACAGAGCCCAGTAGAGCCCGACAGAACCCGACGGAGCCCGACAGGACCCGAGAGGGCCCGACAGAGCCCAGTAGAGCCCGACAGAGCCCGACAGAGCCCGAGAGAGCCCGACAGGGCCCGACAGGGCCCGACAGAGCCCGACAGAGCCCGACAGAGCCCGACAGGGCCCAGTAGAGCCCGACAGAACCCGACAGAGCCCGACAGAGACCGACAGGGCCCGACAGAGCCCGACAGAGCCCAGTATAGCCCGACAGAGCCCGACAGAGCCCGACAGAGCCCGACAGAACCCGACAGAGCCCAGTAGAGCCCGACAGAGCCCGACAGAGCCCGACAGAGCCCGACAGGGCCCGACAGGGCCCGACAGGGCCCAGTAGAGCCCGACAGACCCCGACAGAGCCCGACAGGGCCCGACAGGGCCCGACAGAGCCCAGTAGAGCCCGACAGAGCCCGACAGAGCCCGACAGGGCCCGACAGGGCCCGACAGAGCCCGACAGAGCCCGACAGAGCCCGACAGGGCCCAGTAGAGCCCGACAGAACCCGACAGAGCCCGACAGAGCCCGACAGGGCCCGACAGAGCCCAGTATAGCCCGACAGAGCCCGACAGAGCCGGACAGGGCCCGACAGAGCCCGCCAGAGCCCGACAGGGCCCGACAGGGCCCGACATAGCCCGACAGAGCCCAGTAGAGCCCGACAGAGCCCGACAGAGCCCGACAGAGCCCGACAGGGCCCGACAGGGCCCGACAGGGCCCGACAGAGCCCAGTAGAGCCCAGTAGAGCCCGACAGAGCCCGACAGGGCCCGACAGGGCCCGACAGGGCCCGACAGAGCCCAGTTTAGCCCAGTAGAGCCCGACAGAGCCCGACAGAGCCCGACAGAGCCCAGTAGAGCCCGACAGAGCCCGACAGAGCCCGACAGCGCCCGACAGCGCCCGACGGGGCCCGACAGGGCCCGACAGAGCCCAGTTTAGCGCAGTAGAGCCCGACAGAGCCCGACAGAGCCCGACAGAGCCTGACAGAGCCCAGTAGAGCCCGACAGAGCCCGACAGAGCCCGACAGGGCCCGACAGGGCCCGACAGGGCCCGACAGGGCCCAGTTTAGCTTAGTAGAGCCCGACAGAGCCCGACAGAGCCCGACAGAGCCCGACAGGGCCCAGTAAAGCCCGACAGAGCCCGACAGAGCCCGACAGAGCCCGACAAGCCCGACAGAGCGCAGTAGAGCCCGACAGAGCCCGACAGAGCCCGACAGGGCCCGACAGGGACCGACAGGGCCCGACAGAGCCCGACAGAGCCCAGTAGAGCCCAACAGAGCCCGACAGGGCCCGACAGGGCTTGACAGGGCCCGACAGAGCCCGACAGGGCCCGACAGAGCCCGACAGATCCCGACAGGGCCCGACACGGCCCGACAGGGCCCAGTAGAGCCCGACAGAGCCCGACAGAGCCCGACAGGGCCCGACAGGGCCCGACAGAGCCCGACAGAGCCCGACAGGGCCCGACAGGGCCCGACAGAGCCCAGTAGAGCCCGACAGAGCCCGACAGAGCCCGACAGAGCCCGACAGGGCCCGACAGGGCCCAGTAGATCCCGACAGAGCCCGACAGAGCCCGACAGAGCCCGACAGGGCCCGACAGGGCCCGACAGAGCCCGACAGAGCCCGACAGGGCCCGACAGGGCCCAGTAGAGCCCGACAGAGCCCGACAGAGCCCGACAGAACCCGTCAGAGCCCGGCAGAGCCCGACAGAGCCCGACAGAGCCCGACAGAGCCCGACAGGGCCCAGTAGAGCCCAGTAGAGCCCGACAGAGCCCGACAGAGCCCGACAGAGCCCGACGGGGCCCGACAGGGCCCGACAGAGCCCAGTTTAGCCCAGTAGAGCCCGACAGAGCCCGACAGAGCCCGACAGAGCCCGACAGAGCCCGACAGGGCCCAGTAGAGCCCGACAGAGCCCGACAGAGCCCGACAGGGCCCGACAGGGCCCAGTAGAGCCCGACAGACCCTGACAGAGCCCGACAGGGCCCGACAGGGCCCGACAGAGCCCAGTAGAGCCCGACAGAGCCCGACAGAGCCCGACAGAGCCCAGTAGAGCCCGACAGAGCCCGACAGAGCCCAACAGGGCCCGACAGGGCCCGACAGGGCCCGACAGAGCCCGACAGAGCCTGACAGAGCCCGACAGGGCCCAGCAGAGCCCGACAGAGCCCGACAGGGCCCGACAGGGCTTGACAGGGCCCGACAGAGCCCGACAGGGCCCGACAGAGCCCGACAGATCCCGACAGGGCCCGACACGGCCCGACAGGGCCCAGTAGAGCCCGACAGAGCCCGACAGAGCCCGACAGGGCCCGACAGGGCCCGACAGAGCCCGACAGAGCCCGACAGGGCCCGACAGAGCCCAGTAGAGCCCGACAGAGCCCGACAGAGCCCGACAGGGCCCGACAGGGCCCAGTAGATCCCGACAGAGCCCGACAGAGCCCGACAGAGCCCGACAGGGCCCGACAGGGCCCGACAGAGCCCGACAGAGCCCGACAGGGCCCGACAGGGCCCAGTAGAGCCCGACAGAGCCCGACAGAGCCCGACAGAACCCGTCAGAGCCCGGCAGAGCCCGACAGAGCCCGACAGAGCCCGACAGAGCCCAACAGAACCCGTCAGAGCCCGGCAGAGCCCGACAGAGCCCGACAGAGCCCAGCAGAGCCCAGTAGAGCCCGACAGAGCCCGACAGAGCCCGACAGAACCCGACAGAGCCCGACAGAGCCCAGTAGAGCCCGACAGAGCCCGACAGAGCCCGACAGAGCCCGACAGGGCCCAGTAGAGACCGACAGAGCCCGACAGAGCCCAGTAGAGCCCAGTAGAGCCCGACAGAGCCCGACAGAGCCCGACAGAGCCCGACGGGGCCCGACAGGGCCCGACAGAGCCCAGTTTAGCCCAGTAGAGCCCGACAGAGCCCGACAGAGCCCGACAGAGCCCGACAGGGCCCAGTAGAGCCCGACAGAGCCCGACAGAGCCCGACAGAGCCCGACAGGGCCCGACAGGGCCCAGTAGAGCCCGACAGAGCCCGACAGAGCCCGACAGAGGCCGACAGAGCCCAGTAGAGCCCGACAGAGCCCGACAGAGCCCGACAGGGCCCGACAGAGCCCGACAGAGCCCGACAGGGCCCGACAGGGACCGACAGAGCCCAGTAGAGCCCGACAGAGCCCGACAGAGCTCGACAGAGCCCGACAGGGCCCGACAGGGCCCAGTAGATCCCGACAGAGCCCGACAGAGCCCGACAGAGCCCGACAGGACCCGACAGGGCCAGACAGAGCCCGACAGAGCCCGACAGGGCCCGACAGGGCCCGACAGGGCCCAGTAGAGCACGACAGAGCCCGACAGAGCCCGACAGAACCCGTCAGAGCCCGACAGAGCCCGACAGAGCCCGACAGAACCCGACAGGGCCCGACAGGGCCCAGTAGAGCCCGACAGAGCCCGACAGAGCCCAGCAGAGCCCAGTAGAGCCGGACAGAGCCCGACAGAGCCCGACAGAACCCGACAGAGCCCAGTAGAGCCCAGTAGAGCCCGACAGAGCACGACAGAGCCCGACAGAGCCCGACAGGGCCCAGTAGAGACCGACAGAGCCCGACAGAGCCAGTAGAGCCCAGTAGAGCCCGACAGAGGCCGACAGAGCCCGACAGAGCCCGACAGAACCCGACAGAGCCCGACAGAGCCCAGTAGAGCCCGACAGAACCCGACGGAGCCCGACAGGACCCGAGAGGGCCCGACAGAGCCCAGTAGAGCCCGACAGAGCCCGACAGAGCCCGAGAGAGCCCGACAGGGCCCGACAGGGCCCGACAGAGCCCGACAGAGCCCGACAGAGCCCGACAGGGCCCAGTAGAGCCCGACAGAACCCGACAGAGCCCGACAGAGACCGACAGGGCCCGACAGAGCCCGACAGAGCCCAGTATAGCCCGACAGAGCCCGACAGAGCCCGACAGAGCCCGACAGAACCCGACAGAGCCCAGTAGAGCCCGACAGAGCCCGACAGAGCCCGACAGAGCCCGACAGGGCCCGACAGGGCCCGACAGGGCCCAGTAGAGCCCGACAGACCCCGACAGAGCCCGACAGGGCCCGACAGGGCCCGACAGAGCCCAGTAGAGCCCGACAGAGCCCGACAGAGCCCGACAGGGCCCGACAGGGCCCGACAGAGCCCGACAGAGCCCGACAGAGCCCGACAGGGCCCAGTAGAGCCCGACAGAACCCGACAGAGCCCGACAGAGCCCGACAGGGCCCGACAGAGCCCAGTATAGCCCGACAGAGCCCGACAGAGCCGGACAGGGCCCGACAGAGCCCGCCAGAGCCCGACAGGGCCCGACAGGGCCCGACATAGCCCGACAGAGCCCAGTAGAGCCCGACAGAGCCCGACAGAGCCCGACAGAGCCCGACAGGGCCCGACAGGGCCCGACAGGGCCCGACAGAGCCCGACAGAGCCCAGTAGAGTCCAGTAGAGCCCGACAGAGCCCGACAGGGCCCGACAGGGCCCGACAGGGCCCGACAGAGCCCAGTTTAGCCCAGTAGAGCCCGACAGAGCCCGACAGAGCCCGACAGAGCCCAGTAGAGCCCGACAGAGCCCGACAGAGCCCGACAGCGCCCGACAGCGCCCGACGGGGCCCGACAGGGCCCGACAGAGCCCAGTTTAGCCCAGTAGAGCCCGACAGAGCCCGACAGAGCCCGACAGAGCCTGACAGAGCCCAGTAGAGCCCGACAGAGCCCGACAGAGCCCGACAGGGCCCGACAGGGCCCGACAGGGCCCGACAGGGCCCAGTTTAGCTTAGTAGAGCCCGACAGAGCCCGACAGAGCCCGACAGAGCCCGACAGGGCCCAGTAAAGCCCGACAGAGCCCGACAGAGCCCGACAGAGCCCGACAAGCCCGACAGAGCGCAGTAGAGCCCGACAGAGCCCGACAGAGCCCGACAGGGCCCGACAGGGACCGACAGGGCCCGACAGAGCCCGACAGAGCCCAGTAGAGCCCAACAGAGCCCGACAGGGCCCGACAGGGCTTGACAGGGCCCGACAGAGCCCGACAGGGCCCGACAGAGCCCGACAGATCCCGACAGGGCCCGACACGGCCCGACAGGGCCCAGTAGAGCCCGACAGAGCCCGACAGAGCCCGACAGGGCCCGACAGGGCCCGACAGAGCCCGACAGAGCCCGACAGGGCCCGACAGGGCCCGACAGAGCCCAGTAGAGCCCGACAGAGCCCGACAGAGCCTGACAGAGCCCGACAGGGCGCGACAGGGCCCAGTAGATCCCGACAGAGCCCGACAGAGCCCGACAGAGCCCGACAGGGCCCGACAGGGCCCGACAGAGCCCGACAGAGCCCGACAGGGCCCGACAGGGCCCAGTAGAGCCCGACAGAGCCCGACAGAGCCCGACAGAACCCGTCAGAGCCCGGCAGAGCCCGACAGAGCCCGACAGAGCCCGACAGAGCCCGACAGGGCCCAGTAGAGCCCAGTAGAGCCCGACAGAGCCCGACAGAGCCCGACAGAGCCCGACGGGGCCCGACAGGGCCCGACAGAGCCCAGTTTAGCCCAGTAGAGCCCGACAGAGCCCGACAGAGCCCGACAGAGCCCGACAGAGCCCGACAGGGCCCAGTAGAGCCCGACAGAGCCCGACAGAGCCCGACAGGGCCCGACAGGGCCCAGTAGAGCCCGACAGACCCTGACAGAGCCCGACAGGGCCCGACAGGGCCCGACAGAGCCCAGTAGAGCCCGACAGAGCCCGACAGAGCCCGACAGAGCCCAGTAGAGCCCGACAGAGCCCGACAGAGCCCAACAGGGCCCGACAGGGCCCGACAGGGCCCGACAGAGCCCGACAGAGCCTGACAGAGCCCGACAGGGCCCAGCAGAGCCCGACAGAGCCCGACAGGGCCCGACAGGGCTTGACAGGGCCCGACAGAGCCCGACAGGGCCCGACAGGGCCCGACAGATCCCGACAGGGCCCGACACGGCCCGACAGGGCCCAGTAGAGCCCGACAGAGCCCGACAGAGCCCGACAGGGCCCGACAGGGCCCGACAGAGCCCGACAGAGCCCGACAGGGCCCGACAGAGCCCAGTAGAGCCCGACAGAGCCCGACAGAGCCCGACAGGGCCCGACAGGGCCCAGTAGATCCCGACAGAGCCCGACAGAGCCCGACAGAGCCCGACAGGGCCCGACAGGGCCCGACAGAGCCCGACAGAGCCCGACAGGGCCCGACAGGGCCCAGTAGAGCCCGACAGAGCCCGACAGAGCCCGACAGAACCCGTCAGAGCCCGGCAGAGCCCGACAGAGCCCGACAGAGCCCGACAGAGCCCGACAGAGCCCAACAGAACCCGTCAGAGCCCGGCAGAGCCCGACAGAGCCCGACAGAGCCCAGCAGAGCCCAGTAGAGCCCGACAGAGCCCGACAGAGCCCGACAGAACCCGACAGAGCCCGACAGAGCCCAGTAGAGCCCGACAGAGCCCGACAGAGCCCGACAGAGCCCGACAGGGCCCAGTAGAGACCGACAGAGCCCGACAGAGCCCAGTAGAGCCCAGTAGAGCCCGACAGAGCCCGACAGAGCCCGACAGAGCCCGACGGGGCCCGACAGGGCCCGACAGAGCCCAGTTTAGCCCAGTAGAGCCCGACAGAGCCCGACAGAGCCCGACAGAGCCCGACAGGGCCCAGTAGAGCCCGACAGAGCCCGACAGAGCCCGACAGAGCCCGACAGGGCCCGACAGGGCCCAGTAGAGCCCGACAGAGCCCGACAGAGCCCGACAGAGGCCGACAGAGCCCAGTAGAGCCCGACAGAGCCCGACAGAGCCCGACAGAGCCCGACAGAGCCCGACAGAACCCGTCAGAGCCCGGCAGAGCCCGACAGAGCCCGACAGAGCCCAGCAGAGCCCAGTAGAGCCCGACAGAGCCCGACAGAGCCCGACAGAGCCCGACAGAGCCCAGTAGAGCCCGACAGAGCCCGACAGAGCCCGACAGAGCCCGACAGGGCCCAGTAGAGACCGACAGAGCCCGACAGAGCCCAGTAGAGCCCAGTAGAGCCTGACAGAGCCCGACAGAGCCCGACAGAGCCCGACAGAGCCCGACGGGGCCCGACAGGGCCCGACAGAGCCCAGTTTAGCCCAGTAGAGCCCGACAGAGCCCGACAGAGCCCGACAGAGCCCGACAGGGCCCAGTAGAGCCCGACAGAGCCCGACAGAGCCCGACAGGGCCCGACAGGGCCCAGTAGAGCCCGACAGACCCCGACAGAGCCCGACAGGGCCCGACAGGGCCCGACAGAGCCCAGTAGAGCCCGACAGAGCCCGACAGAGCCCGACAGAGCCCGACAGGGCCCGACAGGGCCCGACAGAGCCCGACAGAGCCCGACAGAGCCCGACAGGGCCCAGTAGAGCCCGACAGAACCCGACAGAGCCCGACAGAGCCCGACAGGGCCCGACAGAGCCCGACAGAGCCCAGTATAGCCCGACAGAGCCCGACAGAGCCGGACAGGGCCCGACAGAGCCCGCCAGAGCCCGACAGGGCCCGACAGGGCCCGACAGGGCCCGACATAGCCCGACAGAGCCCAGTAGAGCCCAGTAGAGCCCGACAGAGCCCGACAGAGCCCGACAGAGCCCGACAGGGCCCGACAGGGCCCAACAGGGCCCGACAGAGCCCAGTAGAGCCCAGTAGAGCCCGACAGAGCCCGACAGGGCCCGACAGAGCCCGACAGAGCCCGACAGAGCCCAGTAGAGCCCGACAGAGCCCGACAGGGCCCGACAGGGCCCGACAGGGCCCGACAGAGCCCAGTTTAGCCCAGTAGAGCCCGACAGAGCCCGACAGAGCCCGACAGAGCCCAGTAGAGCCCGACAGAGCCCGACAGCGCCCGACAGCGCCCGACAGCGCCCGACAGAGCCCGACAGAGCCCGACAGAGCCCGACAGGGCACGACAGAGCCCGACAGAGCCCGACAGGGCCCGACAGAGCCCGACAGAGCCCGACAGAGCGCAGTAGAGCCCGACAGAGCCCGACAGAGCCCGACAGGGCCCGACAGGGCCCGACAGGGCCCGACAGAGCCCGACAGAGCCCAGTAGAGCCCGACAGAGCCCGACAGAGCCCGACAGAGCCCGACAGGGCCCGACAGGGCCCGACAGGGCCCGACAGAGCCTGACAGAGCCCGACAGGGCCCAGCAGAGCCCGACAGAGCCCGACAGGGCCCGACAGGGCTTGACAGGGCCCGACAGAGCCCGACAGGGCCCGACAGAGCCCGGCAGATCCCGACAGGGCCCGACACGGCCCGACAGGGCCCAGTAGAGCCCGACAGAGCCCGACAGAGCCCGACAGGGCCCGACAGGGCCCGACAGAGCCCGACAGAGCCCGACAGGGCCCGACAGGGCCCGACAGAGCCCAGTAGAGCCCGACAGAGCCCGACAGAGCCCGACAGAGCCCGACAGGGCCCGACAGGGCCCAGTAGATCCCGACAGAGCCCGACAGAGCCCGACAGAGCCCGACAGGGCCCGACAGGGCCCGACAGAGCCCGACAGAGCCCGACAGGGCCCGACAGGGCCCAGTAGAGCCCGACAGAGCCCGACAGAGCCCGACAGAACCCGTCAGAGCACGGCAGAGCCCGACAGAGCCCGACAGAGCCCGACAGAGCCCGACAGAGCCCGACAGAACCCGTCAGAGCCCGGCAGAGCCCGACAGAGCCCGACAGAGCCCAGCAGAGCCCAGTAGAGCCCGACAGAGCCCGACAGAGCCCGACAGAACCCGACAGAGCCCGACAGAGCCCAGTAGAGCCCGACAGAGCCCGACAGAGCCCGACAGAGCCCGACAGGGCCCAGTAGAGACCGACAGAGCCCGACAGAGCCCAGTAGAGCCCAGTAGAGCCCGACAGAGCCCGACAGAGCCCGACAGAGCCCGACAGAGCCCGACGGGGCCCGACAGGGCCCGACAGAGCCCAGTTTATCCCAGTAGAGCCCGACAGAGCCCGACAGAGCCCGACAGGGCCCAGTAGAGCCCGACAGAGCCCGACAGAGCACGACAGGGCCCGACAGGGCCCAGTAGAGCCCGACAGACCCTGACAGAGCCCGACAGGGCCCGACAGGGCCCGACAGAGCCCAGTAGAGCCCGACAGAGCCCGACAGAGCCCGACAGAGCCCGACAGGGCCCGACAGGGCCCGACAGAGCCCGACAGAGCCCGACAGGGCCCAGTAGAGCCCGACAGAACCCGACAGAGCCCGACAGAGCCCGACAGGGCCCGACAGAGCCCGACAGAGCCCAGTATAGCCCGACAGAGCCCGACAGAGCCGGACAGGGCCCGACAGAGCCCGCCAGAGCCCGACAGGGCCCGACAGGGCCCGACAGGGCCCGACATAGCCCGACAGAGCCCAGTAGAGCCCAGTAGAGCCCGACAGAGCCCGACAGGGCCCGACAGGGCCCGACAGGGCCCGACAGAGCCCAGTAGAGCCCAGTAGAGCCCGACAGAGCCCGACAGAGCCCGACAGGGCCCGACAGAGCCCGACAGAGCCCGACAGAGCCCAGTAGAGCCCGACAGAGCCCGACAGGGCCCAACAGGGCCCGACAGGGCCCGACAAGGCCCGACAGAGCCCGACAGAGCCTGACAGAGCCCGACAGGGCCCAGCAGAGCCCGACAGAGCCCGACAGGGCCCGACAGGGCTTGACAGGGCCCGACAGAGCCCGACAGGGCCCGACAGAGCCCGACAGATCCCGACAGGGCCCGACACGGCCCGACAGGGCCCAGTAGAGCCCGACAGAGCCCGACAGAGCCCGACAGGGCCCGACAGGGCCCGACAGAGCCCGACAGAGCCCGACAGGGCCCGACAGGGCCCGACAGAGCCCAGTAGAGCCCGACAGAGCCCGACAGAGCCCGACAGAGCCCGACAGGGCCCGACAGGGCCCAGTAGATCCCGACAGAGCCCGACAGAGCCCGACAGAGCCCGACAGGGCCCGACAGGGCCCGACAGAGCCCGACAGAGCCCGACAGGGCCCGACAGGGCCCAGTAGAGCCCGACAGAGCCCGACAGAGCCCGACAGAACCCGTCAGAGCCCGGCAGAGCCCGACAGAGCCCGACAGAGCCCGACAGAGCCCGACAGAGCCCAACAGAACCCGTCAGAGCCCGGCAGAGCCCGACAGAGCCCGACAGAGCCCAGCAGAGCCCAGTAGAGCCCGACAGAGCCCGACAGAGCCCGACAGAACCCGACAGAGCCCGACAGAGCCCAGTAGAGCCCGACAGAGCCCGACAGAGCCCGACAGAGCCCGACAGGGCCCAGTAGAGACCGACAGAGCCCGACAGAGCCCAGTAGAGCCCAGTAGAGCCCGACAGAGCCCGACAGAGCCCGACAGAGCCCGACGGGGCCCGACAGGGCCCGACAGAGCCCAGTTTAGCCCAGTAGAGCCCGACAGAGCCCGACAGAGCCCGACAGAGCCCGACAGGGCCCAGTAGAGCCCGACAGAGCCCGACAGAGCCCGACAGAGCCCGACAGGGCCCGACAGGGCCCAGTAGAGCCCGACAGAGCCCGACAGAGCCCGACAGAGGCCGACAGAGCCCAGTAGAGCCCGACAGAGCCCGACAGAGCCCGACAGAGCCCGACAGAGCCCGACAGAACCCGTCAGAGCCCGGCAGAGCCCGACAGAGCCCGACAGAGCCCAGCAGAGCCCAGTAGAGCCCGACAGAGCCCGACAGAGCCCGACAGAGCCCGACAGAGCCCAGTAGAGCCCGACAGAGCCCGACAGAGCCCGACAGAGCCCGACAGGGCCCAGTAGAGACCGACAGAGCCCGACAGAGCCCAGTAGAGCCCAGTAGAGCCTGACAGAGCCCGACAGAGCC
This sequence comes from Caloenas nicobarica, assembly GCF_036013445.1. Taxonomy (NCBI): domain Eukaryota; kingdom Metazoa; phylum Chordata; class Aves; order Columbiformes; family Columbidae; genus Caloenas; species Caloenas nicobarica. Next base: position 486,952 of record NW_027016977.1, read on the forward strand.
CGACAGAGCCCGACAGAGCCCGACGGGGCCCGACAGGGCCCGACAGAGCCCAGTTTAGCCCAGTAGAGCCCGACAGAGCCCGACAGAGCCCGACAGAGCCCGACAGGGCCCAGTAGAGCCCGACAGAGCCCGACAGAGCCCGACAGGGCCCGACAGGGCCCAGTAGAGCCCGACAGACCCCGACAGAGCCCGACAGGGCCCGACAGGGCCCGACAGAGCCCAGTAGAGCCCGACAGAGCCC